>NC_058105.1:101663939-101966969 GCF_020171115.1 Neogale vison
AATGAACAGCAGTTGCACTTATAGCTGATTTTTAACAGTAATTAAAGTTGGAAAAGAATATAATAATATCAAAGTGCGAAAAAATATACTACATATCAAAATCTTTGGAATATTGTTAAAGCTGTAGTTTGATGGAAATTTAGAAATTTAAATGCATATATGAAAAAAGGAAGGTTAAAAACTAATAAACTAAATAACCACATCAATACTATGGGGCAAAAATTAGCAAAATAAGCCTAAATGATTCAGAAGAATGTAAATGGCAATGATAAAATCATATATTAATAAATATAAAATAAACATATATTAGAGATCATGAACAAGCCAAAAGTTGACACTTTGAAATGACTAACAATTTGAAAAATTTGGTGAGGACTAAGAAATTCCATATGTAAGACAACACAAATAATTAACTACAGAAATGAAAAAGAATGCATCTCTACAAAGCCTCTAGTTGTTAAAAAAATAAGAAAATATGTGAAAAATTTTATGCCAAAAATTTGGACAAAATTAAATAAAACTTTCATTTAAATATAGAATTGCAATCACCTAGGAATATATCTAAACAAAAGGTATCCAATATGTCTACTTGTAAAACCATATAATTTCAAAATTCATTAAGGGAATAGACATAAATCTATTTATGATTTATGAGAGGTATATACCATGTTTATGGATTGGTAAGTTCAATAATATAAAGATAGCAATTGTTCCCAAATTTATTTATAAACTCAATGTAATTCCAGTCAAAATCCCTACAGAATTTTTATGGAATTTTATAAGCTGTTTCTGTAATGTACCTGGGAAAAAAGGGGATACATACAGATAAGTGATTTTGAAAGTAAAGTTATTAAGTCATTTGGACACAATGATATATTAACAGAGCAAGGGAATGGACTAAAAAGACCCAAAATGACTGTTGTATGTCAAATGGCCACTTGATTCATGATAGATATAGTTCTTGCATAAAAATGGCAAAAAATGGTCATTTTAATATTTGGTTTGGGGAAAACTGTTTATCCTTATTAAATAAAAGTAAATTGGATCTTTAATTCGCATAGTACACAAAAATCAATTCCACATAGATATATGCTCTAAAATGTAAAGTCTAAAATAATAAAGGTTTTAAAAGATAATACAGTAGGATATCCTTCAGAATTCTTAAGTAAGACACATTTGCACCAATGATTCAGAAACAGGACTGATAAATTTGAAAATGTTAAAATTAAGAACTTTTGTTTATTAAAAGACAAAGAGCAAAAAGATATCCTACAGAGTAGGAAAATAGACTTATCATATATACAACTGGCAAGTGACTTAAAGAACTCTAACAAATTAATTAGAAAAAACAGATATCTTGATAGAAGAAAAGATGGGAAAGACATTGAACAGGGATCAATAAAAGAGTTGCTGGAGAAAAGGTAAACTTACAACGTACTTCCATATTGCACAGTTTGTTGAAACAATTAAAAACTATGACATACCCAAGTGATGAGAATGGTATAGAACAATGGAAACTCTTACAAACTGCTTATAAACTTATAAACTGCTGTGTGGAATTTAAATCATAAACCATTTTAGAACATAGTTTGTCATCAAATAGTAATTTTGAAGATGCATGTAGCTGATGGTTTTGCAATTACGTCAAACACTTTAGAAAAGCATGTGCATAAGCATGAGGATTTCTGTACAATATTTATTTCAGAGTTTGTTTAATAGTCTGAAGTGAAAGTAATGTAAATGTACACTAAAACTAAAGTGGTAAGTTGTAGTATATTCCATATGAGAGAACAGTATCAATGATAAAATCAAATAATTTACAGCTGTATTCAACAAGCCTTATATTAAGAGAAAGAAACCAAATATAAAAGGATATGAGTTATATTTTTGTGTTTATAAGGATTTCAAGAATAGGTAAAGAAAAGTATATTTTCTAGAAATACACGATCAAACTTTAAAAAAAAACAATGAAGTATGAGATAGATAATGGAGCCTCTGGAAACTGGTCATGTTATACTTGATAGGCATTCACATTTTCTACTTTCTATATCTTTGTTGCATTTATCTTTTAAAATATTTTTTTAAAATATTACTTAGAAACCACATGGTTTTTTTGGCAAAATCTTCACAGCTACACTGCTGACATACCTTTAAATATTACTTGCTAATAACAGAAGTAGATCTGCTAGCAGTAATGAAGGAATGAGAGAGAAGATTGTTTCTGCCCCAGTCAAGCTCAAATTTCTTTTCTAGCATTGAACTTGAGAGCAAGCAATCAACAAATTCTCTGCCTCTTTAGAAAGATGCAGACATTCTGATGATGGTAACTTAGTGGTCACTGTTACAACCTTTTCTTGGGGAAATATATAAAAGAATGTGACAATGATGGGCTTTTCTCAAAAACACTCAATAGAAGATCACAAAGAAAAGCTATTCAGAAAAAAAGAGGTTATGAAAAGAGAGATAATTCAGGAAATGTGAATCATGGAATTATTTTGAACTATAGGAAGAGGTCAAGTTGGGGGAATCAATATTAACTATCTGTCAAATAATTTAGGAAGGGAAGCAATATGGTATGTATTTTAGCATGCATATAATATGTGTCATTAAAAAATTATATTCTGAATTGCCTATCCCAGAGTTCCCTTAAAATCAATTATCCCCTATTAGGAAAACATCATGGTAATGGCTCTGATGTTAGCATCACCCAAGAAAACAAAATAGATTTACTGCTTTACTTGCTAGTAAGGCAAATATGTGCATGTGTATTTGTATGTCTTCTCAGTAAATAGTAGGAAGCTAAGGACTAGGTGGAGTGAAGCAACCAGTCAAAATTCTGTGGCAGTGATATGGTGAAGGATATTTTATAAATAAGGCTGATTAATGTTTATTGCATAGTGTGTTACATTGATGTAATACATTTATTTGGTCTCCTCATGCCCAGATCTGTCTCACTCATGGATACTTCGTGTATGTTCACTAACTAAGGTCACTATGACCAAGGCCAACCATGAAAAGCTAGATTCATGGACACTACTTGAACTAAAAACAACTTTAATATGTATTATTAATATGACTACCACAGCAGTGTGTGCCTTCTTCATAGTATAGTCCAGAGAAGTAACTCCACTTTCTCTCTCAAGTCCTACTTGCCATGAGTCACATTAGAGTCACTGCTCTTTGAATATGTCATCCATTTTTACCCCATGCAAAGATCCCATGAACCATACAAGTTATAGAACAGCTTTCTGTTCTTCCACAATTTTTTTATAATGTGCAATTCTTCATCAGTGAAGTGCATCAGAACTGCCCACTCATATTGTCTAGGCGTATGCAGGCCTGCAATTATTTGAAGCACACATATAAGCACTGTAATCCCAAATCTTCTAGGGCAGTAATTCTAAAAGTGTGATTCCTGGGCAGCAACATCAGCACCTGGCAACTTTTTAGAAATGCAATAACTTTTGGCCCCACTCCAGACCTACTGAAGGAGAAACTCTCAGGAATGGAGACCAGGAATCTATGTTACAAGTTCTTCAGGTGATTCTGATGTATACTTAAATTTGAGAACCACTGATCAAGGTGGTTGGTAATAATGATTAAGTTTTCTGTTCCTTCTGAGAGCCACACATTTTTGAGACCTATTTCTCAAGAGCAGGTGAACAAAAACAAGAGCAGACTTGTGCTAGCACAATGCTTACATACCAGATCATTCTCTAGTTAGGCTGCCATGACAATATAACTTAACAATAATAAAGATTTTATATCTTGGAAAGTGATTCTGGACATTTTTTCAAAGCACAGACTATGAAGCTTGTCTGTGTGGGTTTGTTTTCTAGTTCTGACTGCACTAATTGTGTTGACTTGAGCAATTTACTTAACCTCTCTATGCCTCTTGGGCTCCCTGCTCAGTGGGGTTAACAATATAACATTATTCATAGGATTATGTGAGATTAAATAATATACATAAACTTTTTAGAGTAATATCTGGATTGACAGCTTTATATAAATACTTGACATTATTAATACTAAGGAGAATGTTAGAAAGAACAGACAGCTGACATAGGAGAAAACCAGGTAGCAAATTTGTTGAAAGAACAGGCAGCAGTTAACCTGGACAAAGGAAGACTAAGAAAATACATTATAACTGTCTTTACAACCTGTTGCACACAATAACAATGTTATAAACAAAAAGTGGTCATAAGAAGGCAATCTTTGGTTCAACATGAATGTATGCCATATGTTTAAAGTATATTTCAGATGTTAAAATATCGAAATAGGGTAAAACTCAATGATAATGTGTACTGGATATAGCATTAGTGATTGCTGTCCCTGATCTCTGTCTTTTGTCTAACATGCTCTTTTTTTTTTTTTTTTGAGATTTCATTCATTTATTTGACAGAGAGAGACAGTGAGAGGAAACACAAGCAGGGGGAGTAGAAGAGGGAGAAGCCAGCTTCCTGCTGAGCAGGGAGCCTGATGCAGGGCTCAATCCCAGTACTCTGGGATCATGACTTGAGACTGAAGGCAGACACTTAACGACTGAGACATCCGTGTGCCCCTATAACCTGTTCTTTAATGTAACTGGGAAAAGTTCTTATATTGGGAATGGGAAGGTGTGAGAGGATTAGGAAGTGATAGCTACTGTATTTTTGGGGAGTTTCTGACTTCAGTGTACAGTCAGTTATGTAAAGCATAAGCTTCATTCTCTTTGCTTTTGTGCTTTTGACAGTATAGGCTGTTTGAAAAACGTACTCTTACACTCACAATAGAGTGACCCCATATTTTATGGGATTAAAATTTTGGATACCATACAGTATGTTATATTGGAGTTTTAAGGAAATCTTATTTAGATTACTAAAGAGACTCTATTCTAAGCCCCTCTGAGTGGACCTCAGCTGCCCGGACTTCCAAACTTCACTCCTAGGACCCCTCAAACCTTTCCACAATCAAGAAACTGCCCAGAAGGTCACCTCAAAGATGCTGCTCCAAAACAAAGTCTGTTGTTCATTTGTCTAATCTGATTTGTCAATGAATTGTTAAAGATATTGAATAGCACCCAAAGTCCCATGTACTTCTTTGTTTTTCCTTATGGGACTTCCCAAAAGATACTTACCTACTTGTTTATTTATTTAGCACCAAAAGGGCATGATCCTGTTCTGTTTGATTTATCACTGTAAACTCAGTACCAAAAAGAGATACAGCATAAACAAGTACACTAAATAGGTATTGAATTAATGAACAAGTAAATAAATGAACATATATATCTTCTAAGAACAGATGACCACGTTTAAAATAATGTACTATATCTAAAATCTGCCAGGGAACTACCAACAAAATTGAATACATACAATAAATTTAGTGTTGCGTACATTTAATAAACATCATGACCAGACTTAAGATATTAATATTTGCATTTCACTGATATTAAAATTCATGTCATTTTCCTCATAAGAGATGAAAAAGCTCACTTCTTACTTTATCAATGTTAATTATAATGTAAAACACATTTTAACGTCATAATGGATGAGAAAATTAATCTCTGCAAACTGGTGAAGCATTATTTAAATTACTAATTGGATTTCAATAAGCATTTAGTAGATTATCAATGATTTTAACTCTGTGTAATGAGTGATTGGAAACCTTATAAAATATGGCATGTTAATATCAAAGAATCTGAATAACAAAAACAACTCAGAAGTATGAGATTTTAGGGATCTGTTAAAAAGACATTCAAAGTTTAAGGACATGGAGCTCATGTAAAACAACCAAAGTCTACTTATCTAACATGTAGATAAATATTTGATTATAATAATCATTTTTCAGAATGCAGAAAAATGCAGAAACCTAAGGAAAATTATAACTTCAGGGAGAGAGAGCAACAGAAGGAATAATTTGCTGTGGAAATGATACCAGTGATAGAAATTCCAGAAGCAATATGAGTTAGTGATTTTGCAGCCTTGAACTCAGATTTGACTCTACCACTGACAAGCTGAAAGACTTAGGCAAATTATAAAAACTTTCTAAGCCTGTCCACCCTTTTCAATACATATCTTCCTTGACTTATGATGGTGTTACATCCTGATTAACCCATTCTAAATTGAAAATAACCTAAGTCAAAAATGCATCTAATACACTAACCCACCAAATATTGTAGCTTAGCTCAGCCTACCTTAAACCTGTTCAGAACACTTGCATTAGCCTACAACTGAGCAAAATCATAACAGAAAGTCTAATTTATAATAAAGTGTTGAATGACTCATGTAATTGATTGATCACTGTACTGAAAGGGAAAAGCAGAATGGTTGCTAAGTGTATCAGTTGTTTACCCTTGTGATCACACGGCTGACTGGGAGCTGGGGCTCACTACCTCTGCCCAGCACAATGGGGGAGTATTGTACAATACTCTAGCCCCAGGAAAGGATTAAAATTCAAACTCTGAGGTAATACATATCATTTTATCATTGCTTGAAAAATCTTAAATTGAATCATTTTAAGGTGGGGATTGTCTGTATTTCTCTTTCCTCCTTTATTTTTCCTTTCTCTTTTCCTCCTTTGCCTCCCAGCCTCCCCTGCAACCACCTTCATTCATATGCCTACACACAGAATTTGTGTTTGAGAACTCCAAATTTCTTTCTTTATAAATATAGTACATTTTTTAGCAGTATTATAAAATCTCATTGCTTAATCCATGCATAAGTCCTATTTTTCTTCTGTGGGAGGGGGACATGTTCCCTATACAAAAGGCTGGTAAACATAAGGACAGATACAGTGAAGACCAAATTTAGTGCAGAGAAACATTTTACTCCAACTGAAATAATGGACATAAGTGTTGTAATTTTTTTAGTCTTTCTCTCTCTCTCTCTCTTTCTTTCTTTCTTTCAGAGGGAGATATAGAGAGAGTGAGAGCAGGATAAGGAGCAGAGGGAGAAAGAATATCAAGCAGACTTTGTGCTGAGTGTGGAGCCAAACATACGTCTCTATCTCATGACCCTGAGATCATGACCTGAGCTGAAATCAAGAGTTGGATGCTTAACCAACTGAGCCACCCAGATACCCAGTACTGTAATTAAAAGTAAAGGAATAAAGTATCTTGGGGTTCAACAACAAGGATTTCTGTAATGAATATGAATATAATTAACAAGATGTAAGACACCTGAAGTTACAATTTAATGAAACATTTAACTCCTATAGTAGATTTTCATAGTCTTCTGAGAATGACATGAAAGTTTTCAAAGATTTATTCAAGTAACCTCCCTTCCTACCCCAACAATTATCATACATTCCAAGCCAGATATTCTTTTTGTCAAGGAGAGGGATAAAAACTGTTTTGTCTCAATGGCCTTCAATGTTTTTCTTTTTTTTTTTTTAAGATTTTATTTATTTACTTATTTGACAGAAAGAGAAAGAGAGCACAAGCAGGGGGAGTGGGAGAAGTGGGCTCCCTGCTGAGCAGGGAGCCCAATGCTGGGCTTAATCCCAGGACCCTGGGATCATGATCTAAGCCAAAGGTAGATGTTCAATTGACTGAGCCACCCAGGTGCCCTGGGCCTTCAATGGTTTAAAACAAGAATCGATTTCTTTAGAAAACTACCACAGCAATTGGAGCAACACTTAGCTGTACTTTTCAAGCTGCTATTTACTATACTTATTCTGGTTAGAATGAGCCACAGGAATAATTTTAAACTAAAAACTGAGGTCTGGCTTCCATTTTAGCACCAGACAAACTAGCACTGGTGCAGGGAAGAGGAGTGGGGTTTTTCTTTTCTTTTTCTTTCTTTCTTTTTTTTTAAAAAATGCCAATCATCTCAGCTCTGTTTTACAAACTATTTCTGGAAGTACAGTGAAAATTCATGGGCTCAGATAGGCCAGAAATATGAACTTACCTTAGGGAGATTTGACCAGTTGGTTGGAACTTAATAGTAATGAGACTGAATTATCTGTTATGAACCAATGGAGTATGTTCTGTTCTACAGCCTCAGGCTAATTCTTGAAATTTAGTCAATCACCTCAGCATTGCATACCAGACTGAACTGGATGAATCAGCAAAACTATATCTCCTGACTACAAAAATGTCTAAAATATATGCCCTACTCTTCTGAATTAGTATCATATGTTAGGATTTGGGGAGAAACAAATGGATTTGATTATAAACTAATAAACTAAGCTGAGCCCATCTCCCAAACTTCCTCTGATATCAATTATCTTTAAGTTTTAAATTATACCTGTAAGCCAGAGTCAGGTCCAGCACAAGAAAAAAAAAGTCAGGATAATACTTGATTAATAAGATCTCCCTGTCTGGAAATGATTAATTCTAGGATGTAGCTCATGCTAGACTGAGAGCTCATATTTATGTCAAGTCTCTCAAATCCCACCAGCATCCCTAGCATATCCCAAGCACAAAAGAGACATTTATTCAGTGACTGATAACATGTCAAAAGATTTTGGTTGAGCATTTTGTCAAGGATCAACTCCCAAAACACCACCAGAAATAACTGTTGATCAAGCAAGTCTAAGTTTACTGGATACACTGTAATTAGAGAGGATACCTTAACAGGCGATTAGCAGCATCTCAAAGTGAGGAAATTAGGGAAACATCTTTATAGGGTTTTGGGGCCTCGGATAGATGATTTTAAGGTGGGTCTTGCAATGTAGGAAATTGCCCAGGAATGGACAAAGTTTATAACATAATAGCCTTCAATTAATTGATAGGCACAGTGAAGCCAGGGCTTGAAATAGTCTGGATGTTAGTTTTCATAAAAAAGCTTATTAATTGGCTTATACTTTTACCTTTGGGGAGTTGTACTTCTTGGTGTAAAAGTTAAGGCATTTTTTTCTTGCTGTTGGTATAATTTAATATAGGGAAAGAACATATGCCTGGTCCCAGTATTGTTTAACATAGAGACAGGAAATAATGCTGGTTTTAGGTAATTATAAATTAAATGAAAAGTAATTAAACCTTTATAGAACCACTTAATGACAAAAATCATCTTCATGAATTAGTCATATCTACCTAATTGCAAAGAAATTACTATCTCAGTGTAAAGAATTCAGTAATGTATTCTTAGTTAATTCTTTCCATGTTTACTCTATGTCTTCCTGAAGTAATTGAACAGACTGGTAGAGTAATCACCCCTTTTCTGAGGTACTCAATGCTTTGTATCAATTTTAATTAACTAATTTTGACACTCAAGAGTTTTTGCCTCTGTACATCTGCCTAACTTATTTTTCCATACTCCATGTGGGAGGCATTAAAAGATAAGAGAAGACTTTGAATTTTTTTCATCTTTCTGGTAATTAATATTTATGGCATTTCAAATATTGGTATTTTATCAAATATAGGTAAAACTTTCATTTTTTGAGTTAATTATTTCAGGTTCTGATTGGAAGATTAATCTCTTTGGCTATATTACCTTCCATGAATATTCTAGATTTTTGCTTCCTCCACTTTTCTTCACTAGCCCATAGCATTCTATCCTGCAGTAGACTTGTAGAAATCCCTTTGTTTCCACTTTCTCTAAAATATAATTTTCTTATTCCTTTCTTGATTTACTGTTGTTTAATGCAGTTTTAGAAGGAAAAGGAGAAAAGAGTGCATACTTGGTCTGTCATTTTTACCGAAAGACTTTTTAGTTGATTTTGTGCACTAATTTGAATATTTGTTTTTAAATGGTTATTAGGTAATGAAATCTTACTACTCTAAAATATACATCTTAAGGGAAAGCAAAATAGAATGGTGAAAAATAACTGTAGATTGAGTTAATCCAGTTCTAGTTCCAGTTTTGATGATTCTAGCTTTATGAAGTTGAACAAGTCACTTAACCTTTTTGATTTCAGTACCTTCATCTGTGAAACAATTGAATTGTTTTGCATGCCCTTCTAAGTTTCTTCTAATGCTAATATGCTGATTCTATTTAATACCAAGACAAGATATCTAAATCAACTGTGTTGGAGTACAGAACAATTTGATTATTTTAGCACAAATTTTATGACCATTAAATCTCAAATCCCAGCTTTTTGGTCTCAAGTCTCAGGTCTACATGCATTAAAGTATTTTAATATATTTGTCAATATAGACATAGGGCAACTAAATATACTACAATTCAATTCAATTCTGATACTATCTGATGTTAGTATCAGACTTCACAGGTATGAGAGCTCAGTCCCACAAGACTACCTCCACTTCAGATGCCAGTCACAAGTATCAGGTCCTGAGGTTATCCTCATTTCTGTCAGACTTGGCTACTAAGTTTGAGGTTCTCATCACCTACTTCAAGTTTGATAATTTGCTTGAATGAATCACATAACTCAAAAGTTGTACTTACTATTATTTTTGTTATGAAAGATACAAATGAACAGCCAGATAAGAGGTACATAGGGCAAGGCCTGGAAGTATCCTGAGTGCAGGAGCTTCTGTCTTGTGAAGTTGGGATATGCCATTCTCTCAGCACATGGATGTGTTCTCCAATCCAAAAACTTCCCAAACTCCTTCATTTAGGGGTTGTTAAGGAGAATTCAAGGCATAGGCATAATTTTGGCCAGTGGCAATTAACTCAATCTCCAGCGCCTCTCCACTCTCCTGAGGCTGTGCGTAAGGGTGAAATTTCCAAGGTTCTTATCAAGGCTTGATGCATTCTGGAATCAGTCCCCAACCTATAACTATTTATTGGCCCATCATGACTTGCCTCATTAGAACAAAAGATATTCCTATCACCTTTATCATAGGAAATTCCAGTGGTTTTAGGAGCTCTGTGCCAGGAAACAGGAACAAAGATAAAATATTTTTCTTATTATAATATATAATATGTATGTATATTTACATATAAAGAGAGAAATTTAATGTCTATTTCCTTCCCATTTTAAAAATCAGTAAAAATATCTCTTAAAAAAGTCTTAGATTTTGATTCATTTCTTTATTAAAGAAACTTTTATGAAACTGATTAGACTACACAAGCAAACAATATATAGAATTTTACCCACATCTTCAATTTGTTTCATCAGGGGCATAACTACTCCCTTGTGGTATATTAGATACTTAAGGAAGCTATGTAAGCTCTTCAAGTCACAAGAGTACCATTTTGTAAATTGCAACTTCAATGGATTATTAACTTTTTATATAATATATTTCAATTAAAACAAAATTGGATCTCAATGAAATCAAATGGTTGATGCTACGTTTAGTCTATGAGCAGGAGAGTGAGCACTGGAAATGCTGCTTGAAGACATATTACCTACAAGAAATCCAATCACTTTAGAAGTGAGCTCACTCATATTTGACTGCAGGCAACCACACAAAATGAGTGGATATATATCTTATCACTTCATCTTCCTCAGAAATTCTCCCAGATATTATCTCCAATATAAAGTAATCCTCATCTGAAGACTACAAAAATATCCACTTTTAAAAATCCAGCTTGAAAGGTCTTGGTAGTAATTTCCCCTCACACAGTTATTTTGAATAAGTTAGAACTCTTCAAACCTACTATATTTATAGACCTAGATTGTTTCTGTGCACTTAAATTATACTCTGATAATGACAGACTCATTTTTGAAATTAGAATTAACTATTTATTGCCCACTAAGGGCACATCTGAGTGCACTGAAGAACAGTTATTAAAAACCCACATTGCCTGCACTTTCATAAACTGGCTTATTTTTAAATTCTAATTTAAGGCCTTAGTACAGTCACTGAATTCTATATAAAGAAGAGACATTTTGACATATTTATTTATAGTATTTCTCATTTATTGATTTTTGTTATACTACTCTGTAAGGTTTTTCACTAGCCACTCCTGTTAGTGTTCCAATTGGCCTGTATATACAACCCACTGAGAAATGAGTCCATTAAACTGTGTTCCTATTAGTATAATACAAGTTCTATATCATTCCAGCTTAGAGTAAATATTTGATGGGACATTTTTCTCTCTCTTGAGATCTTTTGACTTTATCCTCCACCCACACACATCTGTGCTTCTAATTTAAATAAATTGGCTTAGTACTTCCTTATTCTGACTGAATTAAGTCTTTTGTGATACCTATTTCTAATGTAGCCAAGTTTTTAGTTCCATTTAAAAGTATATCTCCTGGTTCTATTTGTAAGCAAATCTTGATAGTAGGAATATTTCTAAGTTCCTAAGGATAATATTCCTTCTTTCCTTCCTTTCTCCCACTCTGTTAAAAACAAAAAACAAACCAAAAAACCCACAAGTGAAATTTTTATTTAAAAATTTCTGCTTCGGGGCACCTGGGTGGCTCAGTGGGTTAAAGCCTCCACCTTTGGCTCAGGTCATGATCCCAGGGTCCTGGGATCGAGTCCCACATCAGGCTCTCTGCTCAGCAGGGACCCTGGTTCCCCTCCTCTCTTTCACCCTGCCTCTCTGCCTACTTGAGATCTCTGTCTGTCAAATAAATAAATAAAATATTTTAAAAAAATAAAAAGATTAAAAAAATAAAAATACTGTTTCATCATTTGACCATTGTGGGTGTATTGCAATTTTTCTCACTTCATGGAGTAAATGAACTAGTTTATAAAACATGATGAACTTGAAAAAACTCAAGTCAGTTTAATATAACTTTACTAGATGAAAAAGGCCTTTCAGATATGGGTTACCAACTGATCATTTGTAGCTAGCACCTCCCGTGGCATGGCTTTTCTAATGTAATGGAGAACACCCATGTTATATAAATGAGCCAAAATGGCTTCTGTATGTTGTTTATTTCTTCACTGCAGGTTTAGATCCATTAGTTTAAAGAGCCCTGAAGCCCACCTCAAATATTTCCACATTCCAGTTATTATTTTTTTCATTAGGATATAATTGACATGTAACACCGTCTATGTTTGAGGAATACAACATGTTAATTTAATACATTTACATATTACAATCCAGGGGAAGGAGTCAAGTTGGCAGAGGAGTAACAGGCTGAGATGACATCAGGTAGCAGGAGATCAGCTAGTTTATCAAACCATTCTGAACACCTACAAATCCAACAGGAGATCAAAGAGAAGAAGAGCAGCAATTCTAGAAACAGAAAATCGACCACTTTCTGAAAGGTAGGACTGGCGGAGAAGTGACGGGAAGATAGACCCCGTGGGGAGGGGCCCGCTCCCCACAAGCGGCGGAGCAACGGAGCACAAAATCAGGACTTTTAAAAATCTGCTCCACTGGGGCACATGGCTCCAGAGGCTAAGTTGGGGTGAAGCCCACACAAAGGGACAGCATGGTCTCAGGTCCCGGGGGGCCACAGAAGGATCAGGGGTGTCTGAGTGTCCCAGAGCTCGCAGGTATTAGAGCAGGGAAGCTGGTTACAGAGACAGAGCCAAGGAGTGAGCTCCCATCTCGGGATTACCTTAAACTGAGATCCATGGCATAATCAGGCCACTGCTCTGTGAGCAGGGACCCCACAAGTGGCAGACCTGGGGAGACCCCCCCCCCCGGAAGAGCAGTAGGGATCTGCTGGGTTTGGAGACACCGGGCGGGGCTGCATGCCAGAGACAGAGACGCTTGGTCACCGGCTGGGTGATCTCGGAGTGCAGCTGGAGGCCTGGGAGATGGGAGTGATTGAGCGCTCTTCTCTGAGTGCACATTGAGGAGTGGGGCTCCCAAGTTCTAGGCTCCTCTGGGCCAGAGATTGGGAGACCACCATTTTCATTCCCATCCTCTGGAACTATACAGAAAGTGTTCAGGGAACAAAAGTTCCCGAAAGCAAACCCAAGCAGATTATTTAGCCCGGCCCCTGGCAAGGGTGATGCAATTCCACCTCAGGCAAAGACACTTGAGAATCACGGCAACAGGCCCCTCCCCCAGAAGATCAGCAAGAAATCCAGCCAAGATCAAGCTCACTTATCAAGGAGAACAGCGGGATTCCAGGGGAGAAAGCAAAGCATGGAATTCATGGTTTTCTCCCCATGATTCATTAGTCTTGCAAAGTTAATTAATTTAAAAAAAATTTTTTTTCTTATTCTATTTTTTTAAACTAAGAAGCTTTTTTTTTAAAGATTTTATTTATTTATTTGACAGACAGAGATCACAAGTAGGCAGAGAGGCAGAGAGAAAGGAAGGAAAGCAGGCTCCCCGCTGAGCAGAGAGACTGATGCGGGGCTCGATCCCAGGACCCTGGGATCATGACCTGAGCTGAAAGCAGAGGCTTTGACCCACTGAGCCACCCAGGCGCCCCTTATTCTAATTTTTTTAAACTTTTATTCTTTCCTCTTTTAATGCTTTTTAACTAGTTTATCTTAACAATACCTTTCATAAAAAAATCTTTTTGAACATTCATTATTATAGTCATATTTTATCCTTCACTGGATCTAACTTTATTTTTTTGTATACACATAGGGTTTTTTCTTCTAAAAAATTTGGGATACAACTTCTTCATCAAAATATATCAAAATATACCCTAAATCTAGCACAGGGCTTTGTTCTAGTCTCCAGCCTGAGCAAATTCTCTCCACTTTCTTCTTCTTTTTCTTCCTTTTCCCAACCAACTTATCAACTCCTTTTTTAGAATTTTTTTTTTTAAGTTTTCATCTTTATAGTCATATTCCATCCCTTCATCATGTTTACACTTATGTGTGTGTGTGTGTATGTTTTTCTTTCTTTAAAATTTGGGAGGTAGTTTCTTCTAAGAGACCAAAATACTCCCAAAATTAAGTGGGTGGCTCTGTTCTATTCACCAGTCTAATATATATATATATTTTCTTTTTTTTTTTAATTTTTAAACATTTCTTTTACATATTACAATTCAAACAAGCAGATTTTCAACTTTTTAGAGCATGCTTGGTTTGCATATTTCACAAAACCACACCCAACATATGCCAGCCATAGGTAAGGGAAGCCTTGTTAAAAGATCCAAGTTGGGGGCGCCTGGGTGGCTCAGTTGGTTGGACGACTGCCTTCGGCTCAGGTCATGATCCTGGAGTCTCGGGATCGAGTCCTACATCAGGCTCCCAGCTCCATGGGGAGTCTGCTTCTCCCTCTGACCTTCTCATCGCTCATGTTCTCTCTCACTGTCTCTCTCTCTCAAATAAATAAAATTAAAAAAAAAAAAAAAGATCCAAGTTGCTGCTATCCATTGGAACTCTTTGACCCAGGCACTTCCTGCTGTGCTATTGAATGACATCACCTTGATATTTAGACACCTTTTCTGAGAGCTCCTGGGAGTTCTCATGCTTTCAGCCCCTTCTGACTAAGGACAATGCAGCTAGCCTCTCTATAGCCCAGGACCCTGGGATCATGACCTGAGCCGAAGGCAGTGGATTAACAAACTGAGCCACCAAGGTGTCCCTTTTTCTTCCATCATTTTAATGTGTCCTGCCTTTCTTCTATTTTTTTCTCTCTATGAAATTTACTATGCATATTCTATATAAGCAGCACTATGTCAAGAGCATACACAGATTAAAAATATACAATTCACATTCTCAAATTTTCAGTATAAATCATTTTAAAATCTTTTATTTACATAAGATATATGAAAGGATTATAGTTTCATTTACTCAAACATAATGGTACTAAGAAATTTATCTTATTTGAAGCAGTGGCTATAAAAAGAAGTAACGTTTTCATTATTTAAAGAAATATATACCAAGCAAAGCCCAAATACTTAATTTATAAAGAACAATGATTTTTGAAATTGAAAAGATATTTGAAATTTACATTATTTCAGGAAAAAAAGGACAAAATAGAGAAGAAGAAACAAACATCTCTTCAACTCTATGCCAATTTTGGTTTACTTCTACACTTAGATTAACTTACACATTCATATATTGCAAAATATATATGTGCACATTGGCATTTGATTTTGTAAATTGAAAACTTCTGCTACCTTCTGAAATTTAGATTCATCTTTAGCAACATTTGAGTGTCTCCCATGTGCCAAGCAGAGTTCTAAAAAGCAGGTTATGTTAAACCAGGGCAATGACAGTTTTGCAGGTCTCCAGAGAAAACAAGAGAAAGTGTCAGTATAATTGGAGTCTCTGACATTCTTTGTAAAATAAGGACATCCTCCCCCAAAATAAAACTTCAGCATCCATTCAAAGTGCCTTTGTGGGAGCTGTGGGATTCCAGACAATATACCAAGGAACCTGGGAGGAGGCTTGCCTAGCTGTGTTGGGTAATAGGCAGACAGATCTCAGTCACAGCTGTGGAACCTTCAGCCCCTCTCAGTCAGAGTATAGGCACCCCTGGGAAACACTCTTAGACAGTTGCCTATGGACAAGAGAACATTTGCAGAAATTCAGGTCTCCAGAAGAGAAGTCCCAGCACATTGCTGGAACAAAAACATATATTTGGACATAACAGAATGGGTAAGAGAAATGGCTTCACTTTGCATCATCCCTACCCCAAGGCAACACAGCTATGGCCAAGAAAGGTCTCCTAGCCCATCATTTCTCTTGCAGAGGAAAAGGAGAGTGTGTACATGAGCACCTGGCTTTCCCCCTGGTACAGGAACTGCCAAAGGAGTTCATTTCTCTCTCACCCCATCCAAAGTACTAAATTGTGAGCCACATGACTAGAGGATGAAAAGAAGCTGTGAGAGCTGCAAATAGGACTCTCAGAAAGCATTCAAGATACACAGATCCTCCTAAGTGCTTCACAGATTTCATCAAGGAGCCCATCCATGGACAGGTAGGAATGCCTCACTTATGGATCTCCCCCATCCCAGCTGGCCCACAGGGAAGCCCAGTGTGCAGTGTACCTCATGCACACACCACTCCACCCTGTGACTGGCTCTCTGTGCAAGTTCCTGATGGTGGTGCTGAGAACAAGCTTTGGCAGATGGAAAAACTGAAAGCTGGCCCAAATCTGCAGGCCAGAGAGAGAACATAGTTGTGAGCTTTAGCTCCACCTTTGAGAAAACTAGAGAGGTTGTCAGCACTTGTCCTGGTGCCTAGCAGGATACTGAGAAAGCATACAAGCTTAAGAATTCTGCCATGAGAGGGAGCAAAAAGCATGGGACAGGTGTGCCCATAGAAAGTTTGAGATATTGGTGCCTGGGTGGCACAGTGGGTTAAATCCTCTGCTTTGGGCTCAGATCACAATTCCGGGGTTCTGGAATTGAGCCCTGCATCAGGATCTCTGCTCAGCAGGGAGCCTGCTTCTCTCTCACTCTCTCTCTCTCTGCCTCTCTGCCTACTTGTGATCTCTCTCTGTCAATTAAATAAATAAAATCTTAAAAAAGAAAAAAAAAAGTTTGAGATAGCCTCAGAATCTCTAGAAGGGCTGACAGAAGTTCTCTCTCTCCCAAAAGCAGATAGTAAAGACTTGAGGAAGTGATGGCTACTTCAAATGGAAAGAGTAACACAAACTTCATGAGAAATCAAGGTAATATGACACCACCTAAGATCACAATAAATTCTAGTAATTAAACCCAAAGACGTGAAGAACTGTAATTTACTTGACAAGGAATCCAAAATAGCTGTCTTTGTTTTTTTACCTTTAAAAATACATATTTGCAGGAACAATTCTCCATTCTCTAAGACTCTTAGGAAAAAAAAGATCCATTTTGGGGGAAGTAAAACAAACAGTGGATAAGAATGTAGCACCATCCCCCCAATCACCAGCCCCCAGGTCCCCAGGCCCCAGGCTTGGCCAGTGCTGACTGGAGGTGAGCCCAGGAGTCCATTGAACCTGCTCTCTCCAGCCTGGAATTCATACAGGACAGGCTTTATGTCTACATTCCTCTCTCCAAACTCTAGAAACACTTAAAGGGTCCTTTGTACCCGCCCACAGGAAACTGGGAAGCTGGGAAGGGGGAGCTGAAAACACACATTTGGTATCAAAAATAGCTGTTTTGAGAAAACTCAATGAGCTACAAGAAAACACAGAAAGACAATACAGGAAACCAGGAAAACAATACACAAAAAGAGAAGTTAAGCTAAGAGATAAAAACCATATATAAAAGAACCACACAGAGATTCTGGAGCTGAAGAATACAATGAAATAAATGAAAAATGCAACACAGACCATGAAGATCAGGACGAATAAAGCAGAAGAAAGAATCTGTGAGTTACAAGGAATTTTGAAATTATCCATTCAGAGGAGAACAAAGAAAAAAGATCTGTGTGATATCATCAAAAGTACCAATTTGCAAATTATTAGAGTTCCAGAAGGAGAAGAGAAGAAAGAAGGCAGAAAGATTTTTTAAATGAATAACAGCTAAGAACTTGCAAAATGTGGGGAGAGATTTGGATATCTAAGTTCATGAAGCTCATAGTCAACAAAAAAATCTGAGGAGATCCTCTTTAAGACACATTATAATAAAATTGTCTACTACCAGAAACTCACTTTAACTTTAAGGACACACATAGGTTTAAAGAAAAGGGATGGGAAAAGATATTACAAGAAAACAGAAACCAAAGAGAGCAGGGTAAATTATACTTACATCAGTCAAAATAGACTTTAAGCTAAAAAGAATAACAAGAAACAAAGGTCATTATATAATGATAAAGAGGTCAATTCACCAAGAGGATAAAACAACTATAAATTTAAATGCTCCCAACACAGGAGCACCAAAATGTATTAAGCAAATATTAGCAGATATGAAGAAAGAAATAGACAACATGTAATACTAGTAGGGGATTTCAATACCCTACTTTCAGCAATGGATAGATCATCCAGACAGAAAATCAATAAGGAGACTTTGGACTTGAACTATACTTTTAACTAAATAAAACTAACAGATATAATATAGAACATTCCATACAACAGCACAGAATACACATCTCAAGTGCACATGAATATTCTCAAGAATAGATCATATGGTAAGTCACAAACAAGTCTTAATAAATTTAAGAAGAGTGAAATAATACCAAATTTTTAATATTTTGGTTTTGACCGAACTTTTTATTTAGTATTCTAGAGTTTCTTAACACACATTTAAATGGTTTTATTGAGGGAAGGGAAAGGGAAGGTTCCTGTAGATTCCTAGGAAATGTCAGAAAGGCAAAATACGGCCATCATTATTCATTTGCTTTATTGAATTTACTGGGCCAAATAGCACTCTCCTTATGTAAGCATCTACTCTCAGGTTTTTTATACTAAGAACACTGAGATATCAGTTTGAAGACCCTCTGAAATCCTACTCCTACCACCCTCTAATAGCTAGCTTGTGGGTATAGACAGAAGGATTTGCCTCTCCATTTTAGATAGCTAGATGTTTGTGGAAGGTCTCAAAATTGTTTGCATCATTTACTGGGAAAAATCAGATATAGAAAGTGGCCTTTGGGACACTTTTATTTGGAAAATTAAAACACTAGTACACAAGTCAAGTCTTAACACATTTAACATTTGGTTGTCGAAAGCAAAGTCATAAAGTCAAGTAGGGTTAAACAGGTTTTACTCTTTTCCCCTCTCAAGAACATAAAAATTATGGTGGGGAAACTTAACAGGAAATTTTTAAAAGGTGACACAATTTTTCCTTGTAGTAGTCCTTGGGTCTGACAGAAAATGTTTAATTTTTTGGTTTGTTTCCTTGAATGGGGATTTTGGTCCAAAGTTTTGTTTGTTTTTATATCTGCTTCTGCCTCTCCTCTGTCAGATCAGCTTCCTCCATAGCTTCCACCTCTGGGTGCTCTGTGACCTGAAGTGGTGTAGGAATCACATGGAGGAGGATACCTTCTTTTCCACAGAAGGGGGAAGGCCTCTTTCTTGTCTGCCAGCCAGATCACAACCACTTGAGTAGAGATCACTTCCACTGCCTGAGTAACTGTCTTGACTTCCACCATACCCATCATATGAGCTGCTGTAATCATCACAGTGACTGTTTCCCCTACAAGATGGCAGGGGTCCTCATGTAGTTAGAGCACTAAGTGAGTTACCATAACTCTCATATCAATCTCCATAGGAACTTCCGCTTGTATGATCTAAATAGTTAAGATCAGGACCATAGTCATCTCTAATACTACAGCCTCTTGATGGGTAATCATCATGTGAACTGGAATGACCATAATCACAGTAAGTATAATCTTCTTGGTGGTTGTACTTAATCTCTGATATCACAAGAACTTGGGAAATCTCTCCTTGAATAACTATCTTTAGTAGAATACCCATCATCTTTTGGGGAAAAATAAACATCCCTATGAGGGGGCAGGGGTTTCTTTCAAGTTTTGCCTCCCTAACTATCTCTTCCATGTTGTACAGGAGCTTTACCTTCCATTCCATTGCTGCTATGAACTTGTCCTGAAGGGGCATATCTTTTAGGAGGAGGACAGCCACTTTGGGGTAGTGGTCCCCTTTTTATTGGAAGTGGTCCCTTGGAAGAATTTATATTAAAAATCACAGAATAGACACCATGATCCATGGGCCCTTTGCATGAGGGAGGTCCCCTTGTTCCTCCACTTCATCTTCTTCCACCTCTAAGACCTTTTGGAGGGCTTCTGCTTCTTAGAGGTGAAGGTGGTCCATATCTACCACTTCCAAATGATGGCTCAGTGGCTTGTTCTACCTTAATGGCTTTTCCATCTAAGGACTTTCTGTTCACATCTTTGGCTGTATCCTTTAGCTTCAGCTGGGCTTTCAAACATGACAAAAGCAAATCCTCTTGATTTGTTAGTTTCATGATCTTTCATCAATAGAACTTCTACTATTTGTCCATATTTGCCAAATATGACTTCAAGGGCTTCCTTATTTGTTTTTGTATTCAGGCCACCAATGCAGAGCTTTCCTGGGTGATCTGGTTCAACTAATTTCATTCCCTGATGAGAGTCAGAGGGTTGGTTGTAGTTTCAAGCTCTTATGAGCTTACCATCAGGGGCTTTGTAGCAACTCAGCATGAGAGAGAGCTGATGGTTCTGAGAATGGAAGAGGGAAGCTTCTACTGCTACTACACAACAAGGGTGAACCTCATACCAAATTTTAATTCAGTAAGTTAATTGACTGTCTATTTGACTTTATGACAATGCTTTCAATAAGCAGATGTTAAGTGTGTGTTAAGACTTGACTTATGTACTAGTGTTGTAATTTTCTAAGTAAAAGATGAAAACTCTCCTATAATAACATAGAAATTTCATCTATTATAACATAGGAGAAAACAAAAACACTTTGGCTCCAAGTACAATAATGAATTTCATAGTTTTACTATAGCTTATCTGATTAACAGGATATATATGGGCATGCAAATTTCCATTAACTTTGCTAACTCAATACTTACATCCATATTTCAAAAGAAAAATAACAATTTTACTGTTTTTGAAATATAGAAAGAAGTTAAACATATCCTCTTGATACACAATAAATAAACATTTTTAATTGCGATATTTCTTTCAAGTTAAATTTGTTAGAGTCTAGATATAAAGATAATTTACTTAATGTCATACTATCATTTTCTCATATGGACTATAATGTATGGATGTATATGGAATGACCAAAATACTCTTCAAAAATCATTGATTTTTATGGAGAAAAAAATATGTTCATACCTCAAACAAAATACTGGAAATGAAAATGGTCTGTCATATTATGCTGGCATATGGCCATGTAAAGACATCAGGCTTTTCCTATTTTATCAAGGTACCCAATACTTTTAGGTAAATTAATCTTATAAAAGTCAGTCAGTGAGTATTAAATATTACACAGCCCTGTGAAATTTTTTCTTGTAGGTGAGGTTATGGCTTTATAAATAATTATACAAGTTGCATTCTATCAGGGTGTTCAAAGCATAATTGGGGAGATTAGTTGGTCTTTCATATGTTACTCAGAAAAGATATTTTTCTTTCTTTATTTTTAAAATGTAATATATGAAATATACTGTAATAACCAACACCCAAGATGGCTCCCAATACTCCACATTTTAGATATTTATGCCCTTGTGTGGTTTCCTCCCATACTGAATAGGTGTCTGATGGTGTGTGACTTTCAAAGCTAGGTCATATTAGGCGTTACAGTTTCCACCTTATTTTTTATTTTTTATTTTTTATTTATTTGTCAGAGAGAGAGAGGGAGCAAGAGCGAGCACAGGCAGACAGAATGGCAGGCCAAGACAGAGGGAGAAGCAGGCTCCCTGCCAAGCAAGGAGCCCGATGTGGGACTCGATCCCAGGACGCTGGGATCATGACCTGAGCCGAAGGCAGCTGCTTAACCAACTGAGCCACCCAGGTGTCCCTCCACCTTATTTTTTCTTGGATCACTTCTTCTGTGAGAAGCTAGCTGACACATGGTAAAATACTGAAGCCGCCAATGGATAGGCAAAGTAGGGAAGAACTGAGTCCTCCTTCCAAAAGCCAGCATAGGCATGTGAATGAGGCACCAGAGAAGCAGATTCTCTAGCTTTAGTCAATTCTTAAGATGTTGGCAGCCCTAGCTAGCATCTGAACATCATGAAAGACCCTAAGCCAGGGGCGCCTGGGTGGCTCAGCGGGTTAAGCCTCTGCCTTCGGCTCAGGTCATGATCTCAGGGTCCTGGGATTGAGCCCTGCATCAGGCTCTCTGATCAGCGGGGAGCCTGATTCCTCCTCTCTCTCTCTCTTTGTCTGCCTCTCTGACTGCTTGTGATCTCTGTTCATCAAATAAATAAATAAAATCTTTAAAAAAAAAAGAAAGAAAGACCCTAAGCCATATCCATCCTGCTAGGCTGCTCTGGAATTTCTGCCCAGCTAAGATTTGAAGTAATGTGCACACAGATAGACAATATGCCATAAAAAAGAATATATGTAATGTACACTTTATTATAAAACATATAATAAAATAAGTATCTATGACACCACCCTCCCAAATTTATAAAATCCAACATTATTAAATGGTTGCATCAATCTCCACTTGTTGGCTTCTATGTTAGTATAGCACTTTACAATGACTACTGATTGGTATTATCTCATTTTCTAGCAAAGTATGTGCCTCCTCCAGCTTTTGTTTTCTCTTTTAAGAATGGCTTGGCTATATCTTTTGCCATTTCCTATACAGATTATTTTCAGTTACCATAAGCTCAAGATCTCAGGATCCATGAAAGGCAACTGAGATATTTGTTTGAATGGCATTTCGGACAATTGAGTATTTGACACTGAATCCGCCTATCCATTACCTCTATTTGTTTAGATCTTACAATAAATTTTCACAATATTCCTCATACACGTTTCACATAAATTTTGTTTGATTTTTTTCTTGGCCACCTTATATAGCCATAAAAGTTGTTCTTCATTAGCTTATTCCATTTACATTTAATTCCTAATTTTCATTGGCCTAATTGCCCCAAAAGTAGGAACATAAATATCATTATTTAATTTTTTTAAGAAAAACAAAAGCATTTATTCAACATTTTATTTTCTTAGCCAAAACATATTTCATGTGACTCATGTGCCCCTGCCAAGGGGAGCTTAAAATAATGTAATCTATGATGTTTCTGACACATTGCCAGATATGATGGTTAAAATATAGTAATAAAACTACATAAGCTAGGGAGGCCTGGGTGGCTTACTCAGTTAAGCATCTGATCTTGGCTCAGGTCATGATGCCAGGGTCCTAAGATGGAGCCCTGCATTGAGATCCCTACTTTTCACTCTCCCTCTGCTCCTCCCCCTGCTTATGCTTTCTCACTCTGTCAAACAAAAAAATAAAAATCTTAAAAAAAAAACAAAAAACTACATAATCTAAATCAGAAGGAATCAACCAAAGTAATACATAAAATATTATGTATTACTGAAAACAGCATTTCAGTGGCTCTGTTCGATATGCTTTACCATCTATTTCATTATTGTCTTGGTACATTTAGTTATTTACTACTGAAAAAAGAGATAAATAACATTCAGTCAACTTGTGGATACTACCTGTAGAATATGCACATATCTTATCTATATTTTGCTTAAGAAAAAAAATGGTTCACTTATATAACAATTGCTCTGTGCAGAGTTAATAGTAGTCAAACTGAAGTTCAATTCTATTTTCAGACCAACCATGAATATTTTGATCAGAGTACACATGAAATATTGCCTCATAATCTTTAAATTTATAATAAATGATTTATTAACAATAAATATTATGAAACTGGTTAGAAGCTAAGTAATTTCCTAAGACAAACAAGGTATGAAACCTAAACAAAAGATTCCTTAGTTTCTTACCTTTAAACAATAGCTTTATAGGAGACTCATACAATAAATCTAAAGGTAAACTTAATAAACTGCATGTTCCTCCATTTTTTTTTAAAGATTTTATTTATTTATTTGTCAGAGAGACAGCAAGCGAGAGCGAGCACAGGCAGACAGAGTGGAAGGCAGAGGGAGAAGCAGGCTCCCTGCGGAGCAAGGAGCCCAATGTGGGACTCGATCCCAGGACGCTGGGATCATGACCTGAGCCGAAGGCAGCTGCTTAACCAACTGAGCCACCCAGGCGTCCCCATTTTTTTTGAAAGAGAGCATGTGCGCAAGCAGTGTTGGGGAGGAGGAGAGGGATAGAGAGAATCTACAGCAGGCTCCATGAGCATGGAACCTGGAGTGGGGCTCAAACTCACAACTTTGAGATCACAACCTGAGCTGAAACCAAGAGTCCAAGGCTTAACTGATTGAGACACCCAGGTGCCCCTCTGCCATTCTTGAAGTCAGTAATTCTTGAGAAAAAATCTAGTAGCACCTGTTTTTTAATATCACAATAAAGGCTGCACATGGTATTAAAGTCTTGATTCTGAATCACTCTGGGAGTGATCAAGAGTCATTTCCTTTTCAGAATCCTCATTATTGAATTTAAATAAGTATGTGTGAGCACTATCTTCTCTTTCCACTCTGCAATATTTTCCTGTAGAGAGGTCCACTGTGATTCTCCAACTCAGATACACTTACTATGACTTTTGTTTTTAAGAACTAGCATACCAGAAGGAAGGTAGAAGTAACATTTCGAAGCAACCAGGGAAGCACTAATGAATGAAAATGGAAACCACTGGGAAAGATTATAGCTACTGCCTTTGAGTGAAATTTCAACTTCCTGTGGGGAAGGAAAAACAATTTTAACTCTACCCTTCTAGGTTCTTGGCTGAAACCCTCCTATAAAAAAAAATAAAATAACGGAGAAAAACAAACAGAAGTTAAATAACATGTATACCTCACGTATACATAGCGAAGACCCAGAAAAACTGAGTTTTTCCTCCTCATGGCCCAAGCCACCATCATTTTCTTAAAAGACTTTATTTGTTTGAGAGAGAGAGAGAGAGAGATAATGAGAACACAAGCAGAGGGAGAAGCAGTTTCCCTGTTGAGCAGGGAGCCCAATGTGGGGCTTGGTCCCAGGACCCTGGAATCATGGCCTAAGCTGAAGGTAGATCTTTAACAAACTGAGCCACCCATGCACCCCCAACCAAGCCAACATCTTAAATCTCATCTCCAGCTAAAGACAAAAGATGTTGTAGGTGAGGAGTCAGTTATGAGAGGCTACCAGAAAAAGGACAGTAAACAGTAATAAGGTTGTTATGCAGATTTAAGTCACTGCCTTCCGTATCAATCAGTTTCTAGAGGTTCAGAGTCAACCTTCTCTTCCTGATACAGACAAAGAGTGACCTTTACAAGTGGAGATTTCCCTTATAAATGTAACTATTTCTTACAAAAGATTAAGGTCTACTCAGTTTTCAGAGCTTCACCTGTGTCTACTGTTTCTTAAAAATAACTAGCTTAAAACAATTAATATGCTAAAGAGACATATTTTAGGGTTGTATATTTTGCTTTCTTTCAGTCCAATATAAGGGGGTTTCCCAAAGTATATTATATCTTATTCTTCTTAGAATGCAACCAAGGTTTTGACTTCTCAGTCCCCTGTCCTGCAGGACCCAGTGGTGGGTATCTCTTTTTCATCTGCTATGAAAGTTTTAAAGAAAGTTTGACAATTGCATTCTTAGTCACACCATCAAAAATGTCACCCTGTTGCAACTTAGCATAGCTCCAAAAACAGTCTTTTGATACCTGAAAAGGTACATTTTTATGTGTCTACATTTATTTTTGACTTCTGGCTGAAGTAGAGAAATGAAGCTATAAGCTCTCTTACTGTGGGGTGTCTAACTGAGAAGAGCCTCTTGTAATCTGAAATATTTTTCTATCTCCTGAGGGAATTAATGAATTAGGTCACAGAGTCTCCAAAATTAATGGAGCTTTATTTTAATGGGTTTATAGGGATTTATGAATGTGTTTCTATATCTAACATTTCTAAATGTTTACAGGAAATAAAGAAGCTGAAACTTATGCTAGTCTCTTAAGAGAAAAACATTTTTCTTACAGAAACTGTGAACATGTTTATGTTCACGTTTTCAAAATGAATCTTCGTACAAATTAGACTGGTTTCAAAACAATTTTATGACTTTTCTCAAATTTGTATGTGTTAAATATAATGCAATGTATTTTATTTTTTATTATATTGTTTATTTTTTCTTGAAGAGACTAATAATCCTGAAATTCACAAACTTTTTATATTGGCTTATTGATCAGGTAGCAAATTTATTTCTATATACTGATTATAATTGTGAAAAATTTAAAACTATATTGATAATTCTTTTTTTTTTTAAAGATTTATTTTATTTATTTATTTGACAGACAGAGATCATAAGTTGGCGAGAGGCAGGCAGAGAGAGAGGAGGAAGCAGGCTTCCCACAGAGCAGAGAGCCCGATGCGGGGCTTGATCCCAGGACCTCGGGATCATGACCCGAGCTGAAGGCAGTGGCTTAATCCACTGAGCCACCCAGGCACCCCTATATTGATAATTCTTAAAAAATTCTTTTTTAAGATTTTTTTATTTATTTGACAGAGAGAGGTCACAAGTAGGCAGAGAAGCAGGCAGAGAGAGAGAGAGAGAGAGAGAGAGAGGAGGAAGCAGGCTCCCTGCTGAGCAGAAAGCCTGATGTGACACTTGATCCCAGGACCCTGAGGTCATGACCTGAGCTGAAGGCAGAGGCTTATCCCACTGAGCCACCCAGGTGCACTAATTCTGAAAAAATTCTCATTCAGTAGTGATTACGTACAAAGTAGTATGGATGACTATACATGGTTTTCCAAGATTTTTATATGGATTCATGAGTTTTGTCCATCTGTTAATTATTTTGTATGATAGATGTTTACTTTGTGAAAAAGAAGTTAATTTGGTTAAAAGTTACTGTGGGTAACCGAGACTCTATTACAGTAATAATAGCAGAAAAGCATAGGCGTGTCTGCAAGGTAATGGAATGTATTTTTTTTTGGAATGTATTTTATCAAAAAAAAAAGAAGAAAAGAAAAAAGAAGTTTGTAAAATAAGGTGTCTGTTTCAAAAGATAAATCCTGGATCCATAGAGGAAGCTGTGGAATCTTTGCAGTAAGGAAATTTAGTCTTGGTTTGTATAACTACAAATAATGGGACTGAAAAGAAGAGTTGAAATGTATTAACATTTTGACAAATTTTGCTCAATGTTGATGAGCTGATTCACAAGATAATTTATAAAAATGGAGCTGTGAATCTTTTAGTGGGTTTTCTTTTTGTTAAAATGACAATTGATCTTAAAATTTTAAGCCTTAACAAGGAGGAGTAAAAAGTTGACTCTGTAATCTGCTCAGAGAGCAGAATTCAGTGCTTGGTACATCTGGGTAGCTCAGTTGGTTAAGCAGATATGCCTTCAGCTCAGGTCATGATCCTAGGGTCCTGAGATCATGTCCCACTTCAGGCTCCTCGCTTGGCAGGGAGCCTGCTTCTCCCTCTGCCTGCTCTGCCTGCTGTTCTCATGCTTGTGCTCTCTTTCTCCCTCTCTGTTAAATAAATAAATGAAATCTGTAAAAAAAATTTTTTCAGTGCTTTGTGTTGACTATCAAGTTCTAGAATAATAGTCAGCAATTATTTTTTCTGTAAAGGGCCATCTGTTATATATTTGAGGCTTTGAGGTCTATAAGGACTATAAGATCTGTCACAACTACTCTGCCACTGTAGTGGAAAAGCAGCCATTGACAATATGTGGAAGGGAGAAATGTGCCACCCTAAAATGTATCTCTTTGGCATATTGATTATTTTAGATTGATTGATTGATTATTTATTTATTTATTTATAGAGAGGTAGAGAGAGACTCTTAAGCAGGCTCCATGCCCAGCACAGAGCCTGATGTGCTCAATCTCAAAACTGAAATCAAGAATCAGACGCTTAACCAACTGAGTCTCCAAGGTGCCCCTTAGGTTATTTTGAAGAAACAGAAGGCTCAATAAGTTTTTCTTTTTTGCCTCTCCACTAACTGCCTAAAAGAATAGAAGACTTCCTCCAGGAGAGAGCTACCACTATAGATAATGATGCTATAATATGAATTAGGTGTGGTAGACAGAGAAACATAGCAAAGGATGCTTGATAAAATTCCTCTCTGTGTCCCATTGTTTTGGCATAGCCAGCAAACATTTTTTTTAAATTACTAAACATTTACTCCTTTTCATTTTCCTTTGAATTCTCTTACTTAACTTTGAATCCCCAGACCCCTATCCCCTTCTTCTTGGCTCTGGATGATGCATAAGTCTCAATTGCCCAATAGTCCATGGGCCTTATATTCTTCTGTAGCTCTCATATGTACAGAATTAAATTAGATTTTATTCTTTCAATCTATTTTATGTCAACTTAATTCTTACAACAGCCAAGAGAATCTTAAAAGGTAGAGAAAAAATTTTCCTCCCTGATGGTATAAAGAATCAAGTATAGTTGTATTCAATAATATTATAAGCATGGAATTTTCATATCTCACAGAATGTTTTCCCTATTTTAAATTTTTTCAAACATTTGAAAATACAAAAAACTATTCTTAGTTTATGAACTGTACCCATGAACTTATGACTAGGCCTATATGCCATGGTTTTATAGATTAAATTAAAAGCTAAAAGAACAAAAAGTGCTCATTTTTAAAGAGCTAAAATTCTTACAACCATTGTCAACTTTTTCTGGTTTATTTTAAGACATTATATTGCCATTTAGATCAAATAAATAAGCAAATATTGTAAATCAGGTACCAATCATCCTATCTTAATCAAGCATCTACATCCCCTTTGATAACTGTTTTGATTTTGTCTTCCCAAGATCAGACCCTTAATTTAAAAAAATTAAGATATCTTTACACCAAAAAATATCTTTGAGATTTCCCAGTAGGCCCTAAAAAAAATCACAAATATTTCTTCTTTCTGCTTATTAACAACAAGAAAAAAATACTATAAAAATTAAGGCTATTTGGTCTGTTCCACGTTTATTAATACTATTATAAGATGAATAAAAAGAATAATCAAAAAAATAAAGAAGCTCATCCTTACCTAAGTTACTTCTCCACATAAAATGATTTACATAGGGTGCCTGGGTGGCTCAGTGGGTTAAGCCGCTGCCTTCGGCTCAGGTCATGATCTCAGGGTCCTGGGATCGAGTCCCGCATCGGGCTCTCTGCTCAGCAGGGAGCCTGCTTCCCTCTCTCTCTCTCTCTCTGCCTGCCTCTCTGTCCACTTGTGATCTCTTTCTGTCAAATAAATAAAATCTTTTAAAAAATGATTTATATATAAAATTTAAGAGATTTTACATTTTACAGCAAGGCCCTGGGTATTTGTCAATGTGCTCATTTTTAAAAATATTTAGTTACTATCTTCAAATGACAATGGATTGGGATCTCATGAAGTAGTATTGGGTTGTACACTCTAATAGCTCACTTCCATTTTGATACTCTTGATTACCGTAAAATTAAATTAACAACAGCCATTTATTCTCATCTATAGGTGAACTTTACTTTCCTCTGAATTTTATTTTAAGACGCACAGGTTAGAACTCTTGTATTCTACAAAGAAGGTTAGTCTCTGTGACCCAAGGACTCTACCAAATACCTTAACTATTGATATAGGAAAGAAAAGACTCTTAATTAAAGATTGTCAAGCTTATATCACTTAGAAGTCTTTCCAAGAGGATAGCTTTGCTAGAGGACTGAATTAGGCTTAAGACTATTTCACAAGAAGATGACTTCATGGAGGAAGACTACTGATCCAAGGTCCAAGAGAACAAGAATTAATTACACAGGACTGAATAAACTGATGGGAAAATCTGATTAGTGGTTATTTGTCTGGAATATTGTTGATGTTGTTTTAATTCTCTATTTACTGATGAATATACAAGGAATCACTTTTTTTCCCTTCTAGATCTCTTATCCTCAATTTAGAATTTTTTTTACCTTTTTATAAAAAGAGATGAAGCATTTTTTAACATATAAGATCTCTTACCCTCAATTTTTTTACCTTTTTATAAAAATAAATGAAGCAATTTTGGTTTTTGCCCAGTTTGTTTCCTGAGATTCAGAGTCTCTTATGGTTTTTCTCACTCTCTGGTTTCCTCTTGTTTCATTTCTCCCTCCCTTCACCTATGGTCCTCTGTCTTGTTTCAAAAATTCCTCATATCAGTGAGAACATATAATTGTCTTTCTCAGATTGACTTATTTTGCTTAACATAATACCCTCTAGTTCCATGTCATTGCAAATGGCAAGATTTCATTTTTTGATGGCTACGTAATATTCCATTGTGTATATATGTGTGTGTACACACACACATATATACACATACATACACACACTACATCTTCTTTATCCATTCATCTGTTGAAGGAGTTTTAGGCTCTTTCCAGTTTGGCTATTGTGGACATTGCTGTTATAAACATTGGGGTGCAGGTACCCCATTGGATCACTATATTTGTATCCTTAGGGTAAATACCCAGTAGTGTGATTGCTGGGTCATAGGGTAGCTCTATTTTAAACTTTTGGCCCGTTCATTCTTTAGTAGGATAATCTTTAGCCTCCATGTATTTGAGTTCTTTCTAACTTCCTCTTGTGGCTAAGTTCTAGTTTCAAAGCATTATGATCTGAGAATATGCAGGGAATGATCCCAGTCTTTTAGTACCAGTTGAGACCTGATTTGTGATGCAGGATGTGATCTATTCTGGAGGATGTTCCATGTGCACTAGAGAAGAATGTGTATTCTGTTGCTTTGGGATGGAATGTTCTGAATATATCTGTGATGTCCATCTGGTCTCTGTGATGTCCATCTGGTCCAGTGTGTCATTTAAAGTCTTTATTTCCTTGTTGATATTTTGCTTAGATGATCTGTCCATTTCTGGGGGGGGTAATAAAGTCCCCTACTATTATTATATCGTTGTTGCTACAATACCCTTTTTATAAAAGGGTATTAACTGGTTTATATAATTGGTTGCTCCCATGTTAGGGGCATAGATATTTAAAATTGTTAGATTTTCTTGTCGGACAGACCCTTTAAGTATGATATAGTATCCTTCCTCATCTCTTATTATAGTCTTTGGCTTAAAATCTAATTTGTCTGATGTAAGGATTGCCACATTCTTTTGATGTCCATTAGCACGGTGAATAGTTTTTCAGCCCCCTACTTTCAATCTGGAGGTATCTTTGGTTATAAAATGAGTCTTCTAAAATTTTTTTAAAAATTAACTTTGAAAGAATAAAGAATCATGGGGGAAAAAAACAAGAATTCTATGTGCTGCATTCTTCTATTGTTAGAGTGTTGCAGTTCTCATTGAGTGGTAAACTCGGTCTTGGCTGGGTGTTCTTATTGATCTGCTGGGGGAAGGGTCTGTTGCAATGATTCTCAAATGCCTTTGCCTGAGGCAGAATTATACCAACCTTGCCAGGGGACAGGCTAAGTAATCTGCTTGGGTTTGCTCTGAGTAGCTTTTGTTCCCTGAATATTTTCAGTACAGCTTTGAAGGACAAGAATGAAAATGGCAGCCTACCAATCTCTGGCCCCAGAGGAGCCAAGAACTCAGGATCCCACTCAGTGAGCCCTCAGAGAAAAACAGTCAATCACTTTTGTCTTCCTGGTCCCGGCTGCACTCTGTGCTCATCTGGCCTATGACCAAGCATTTCTATCTCTGGCACAAGACCCTGTTTGGAGTCTCCAAATCCAGCAGATTCCTGCATTGCACTCCCATGCTGCTCCTCCTGGGAAAAGAAGGGAAGTCTCCCAGATCTGCTGCTTGTTAGGTTCCTGCTCGAAGAGTAGTGGCCGAGCTATGCTGCAGATCATGTTTTAAGGCAGACCTGAGCTGAGATTCCACTCCTCATCTCTGTCTTTGCAGCCAGCTTCCCCACTCTGATACTTGGAGCTGTGGCACACTCAGGCACCCCCAGTCTTTCTGTGACCATGAGGGTCCTGAGGCCACACTGTCCCAGCAAGGGTTCTACCCCCCCAACCTCCAACCCTGCTTAACCACTGGAGTGACATCCTGCAGTAGAGTAGATTTCTAAGTGTTCTGACTTTGTGCTCCGTTGCTCTATCACTTGCCGGTAGCCATCTGACAGTGGATCCCTTCCCGTGTGGTTTATCTTCCCAGATATCACCTCTGATTCACTTCTCCACGTGTCTTACCTTCCAGGAAGTAGTAGCTTTCTGTTCATAAAATTGCTACTATTCTTTTCTTTGATCTTCTGTTGAGTTTGTAGGTGTACAGAACAGTTTGATAACTATTTAGCTGAAATAGGTCTCCTATTGCTCTGCCATCTTGTTCCCAACCCTTGAAATGAAGCATTTTAATAATGAAATCTTATTCTCAGTGAAGTCTCATAATTCAGAAACAAATATTTTTAGTTTTCTTATTTTTGTGGTAATAGTTATCATCATAAGAATCTGTCTCCATTTTACCTCAGATTGGAAAAGTTGATCGTGTAACCAAAAACCAACTGCTGTGTTATATTTGGGAATGAATCACTTTTAATCAGGTACAGCAAGCTCACCATTAAAGAACAAGGCACTCATGCCTACAAAACCTTCATAGGAAACTGGCCTGGTACCTAGCTTATACAGCTTCAACTTACAAGTGATATAGTCACTTCCTGGCAGGCCAAGAATCAGAGAATATTTCGGGGACTTTGAGGAAAGAGGAATTTACTTACTTTACAGATTCAACAGTAAAATCTAGGGGAGATTTTCTTGGTCTTGACTTCCTAGCCTAGATTTTACAGAAACCTTTAAAGGGTTCAATCTTGGATTCTTAAAAAAAATTTACAAACAAAAGGTAATAGTTTTACTTCAGTATCTGTTAAATACTACATGATCAAGAAATCTTATGGAGTTATTTAACATCTCATTGCATTTGTGAAAATAAACAGTCTAAACTATAATGAGACCAACTTTTTTTTCTGATCAATATTTGGAGACTATTTATGGCCAAAACAGGGAATGCTTTGGACTGAATGTGTACTCCCAAAATTCATATGTTGAAACCCTAATTCCAGTGGGTTTGGAGATGAGACTTTTGTAATGCAAAAGGTGAAGGTGGAGCTTTCATTAATGGAATTAGAGCCTTTATAAGAAGAAACATGAGGGAGATAATCTCTCTCTTCCTGCCACATGAAGACACAGCAAGAAGATGGCCAATTGCAAACTACAAAAGGATCCTCATGAGAACCTAATCATGCTGATACCTTGATGTTGGTCTTTTTTTTTTAAAGATTTTATTTATTTATTTAAGAGAGAGACAATGAGAACATGAGCGAGGAGAAAGTCAGAGGGAGAGGCAGACTCCTCATGGAGCTGGGAGCCTGATATGGGACTCGATCCCGGGACTCCAGGATCATGACCCGAGCCGAAGGCAGTCGTCCAACCAACTGAGCCACCCAGGCGCCCCAAACCTTCAAAACTGTGAGAAATAGGGACGCCTGGGTGGCGCAGTTGGTTGGACGACTGCCTCCGGCTCAGGGCATGATCCTGGAGTCCCGGGATCGAGTCCCACATCAGGCTCCCAGCTCCATGGGGAGTCTGCTTCGCTCTCTGACCTTCTCCTCGCTCATTCTCTCTCTCACTGTCTCTCTCTCTCAAATAAATAAAATAAAATCTTTAAAAAAAAAACTGTGAGAAATAAATGTTTAAGCTATCCAGTCTTTTATTTGTTATACTGGCTCAAACTAAGACAGGGAGATTGTTAAGAAAATTATTAATACTTGAAAAAAAAGCAGTAAAGGTGGGTAGCATGTCTTTTCAATGTGATTCTAACACTGTTCAATAAATTCAACCTAGAATTATACAGTTTTCTAGAGGAATGTATCTGTGTTTGAGTTTACTATTTACTATTTGATTAGAGCCTAGACACTATAAAGTTACTCGCTAAAATGTTAAGTTTCTCTCTGATAGAAAAGATAATCCTAATGCTTATGGTTTGACTGTCTCATAGGACAATAATGACTTAGTAGCCTTACTTTGACAAATTTTAGATGGTTTTCTTATTAGACTATATAAACTTCTCATGAAATGCTCTTGGAGCCAGTTTTACTATCTTAGTGGTTTTCTTCATTAGTTAATGAGTTGAATAAAATGTTTATTTTTTATTTCTATAAGTCATTTTTAACTTTTTAAAAGTCATAATTTGATCCATATAATGTATTCATGATTACAGAAACTTGCATTTGAATATAAATATAAGAATTCATATGGGTATTCTCATAAGGCTTCAATATCATAAAGAAGAAAATAAGGCCAAAATTTAGTCTCCTTTTACCTTGGGTTATATTTAAATTTTCTGATGCAGACTTTAAATTAATTAGATGTGTATCCTATAATAACAAAGAGGATGACAGGCATTCTGAATATAGATTAAATGGTCTTAATGTCAGGAACCAGAAATTGTTTCTAGAAATGACTGATCCTATTTTCCAATTACTTTCAGAAATGACAGAATAATAGTAAATCTGCCAAAACCAAAATTGTGTTTGGTAGATATTTTCCAAAGGTCATATTGTGAATACTAATGAAGCCAATGCAACAATTTGTTTAGTTATTTCAATGTATATTTAGTAGCTGACTCAAACCCTACAGGCCACTGAGAAATGGTGTTGCACAAAAATCAGAATTTTTTTTTTTACCTCCACAGAAACAATACTGAAATTTTCCTCTGACCAAGGTGAATCGCTAAATACACATGTACTTAAAACTTTACTATGGAAAGTATGTATATTGTATTCCATAAAGTAGAACTCTGGGATCTTCATCAACCATTTGCTAAGGTACGTGAAATAATGTAAGGGTGAACTAATGGTTATATAACTAATACATATATAAATTACATTCTAATTTCTGGGAGGCTTTGCCTTCTATATAGTGAATGGTTGTCTACAGGCAAAATTATTTGGAGGTGAGAAAGTATTTTGTCACTTCATCTGGGTGAGAATAAAATTCTCTGGTATCTTAATTTGAAAACTCACACTCCCCCCACCCCAGCCTATAGTCCTTAAACTGACCAACAATTACCAACATACAACATGTATCATACTTTTTATTTGTTAATTTTCTCTCTCTCTCTTTTTTAAAAATTTAAAGATTTTATTTACTTTATTTACAGAGACAGAGAGATCACAAGTAGGTAGAGGCAGACAGAGAGAAAGAGAGGGAAGCCGGCTTCCTGCTGAGCAGAGAGCCTGATGCTAGGATCCATCCCAGGACCCTGAGATCATGACCTGAGCTGAAAGCAGAGGCTTAACCCACTGAGCCACCCAGGCACCCCAATTTTCTCTTTTCCTTACTAAATTATAAACTTTGTGATGTCAAAGATATTTGTCTGTATTCCATTTTCCTGCTATAACATATCAGTTAACAAATGTGTCTGGTACATAGTAATTAGTTAATTATTAAAGTAATGGGAGTTTTGTTTTAGGATATGTGCTGTAACAACATTGGTAAGAGAACTGCAACATTTTCTATTGAGAAAAATATAATCAAAGGTAGTTTGTTAGTATAGAAAAATTACTAAATATATATAAAAATCACATTCTAATTTCTGGGAGGTTTTGCCTTCAATATAGTGAATTCAAATAAAAAATTACCTGCACAAAAATAAGTTATTAGGCTGTATTACCTCACCATTAATTTACACTGAATCAAACATACTCACTTTCCCACAAATGTTAACTAATCAGTGTACAGTTGATTAAATGAAACAAAAGATCTGATATTGCCTATGAATATATATTTTTTCACCTATAGTACATGCTAACATTCTAATTGCTATTTTGAACAGTAAATATAAACATAAAGATATTATTAGAGTTTAAAATTTAGTTGAAAGTACAAAAAATGACAAAAATTCAAATACTGATAGGTGGTCTAAACATGACATTTTTTTACATACCAGAGTCTTTGTCAGTAGTCTTTAGAATCTGTAATCATGTTCTCCATAAGAATGCTGTAGATATTAAGTGGGGATTTTCAAATTATAATGGCTGATAATGACCACTACTTTGCTCTCCAACCACTGGAATACACATTAAATATTCCAAAACGTTTCAAACTTTTAACAGCATTGAAAACTAAGAATCTTTAATCACAAGGCTCAAAGAAGTATTTTTATTTACTAAAGCATAAGTGAGGTCATGAAGCAGAAGGTAGTAGACAACAGAGATAAGGAGGGACCATAAAAAACTTCCATTCATCTATCTGTTAAACTGACTCACTCTTTCCCTCAAAAAGAAAGAATGGCATCATCTGTTCTTCCAAATCTGCCTTATTCGTGCCTCTCCTTTTACAATCAATCCCATTCTGAGTTGAAAGAAGTATAGGAAGGTGCCCTTTGGAGAATATAGTTATTTACTGTACCTGCTAATCAAAGAAGAAAAGGATTTCTAAGAGTATCCAGAAACAGTTATCTACCTCATGGGCATACCAGGCAGTGAAACCAAGATATCCTTCCTTAGACCAGAAAACTTAAACATTACAAACAGCATTACATTACAAAAACAAAACTTACAATTAAAAAATAGCCAACAATAAAAACTATTTTACACCAGCTGCTGGATGGGCTAATCAGTTATCTATCTCTTTGTTTTATAAATTAAGAAAATAATTTTAATAGTAATCTCATAGCTATTATAAGAAAGGAGAATTTACTGATTTAGACCTGAAACTGATATAACAACAGATAAAGTTTTATATCTTCTATTTCATAGATGTCACAAGTCACAAAAACAACAATAATCACAAAACAAACCAAAAACTCAATCTTTAGGAGAAAGATGTACCACATGAGTGGAAATTAGTTTTAAGAAACTGATACTGTATTATGTTCTCAGTAAGACTGTTGAAAGCTATGTGAAAACATGATCGAAATTGAGTTGATTTCAAAGTCAGGAAGAAAGGAATTAAAAAGAGTTCAGTGAGACTAGGCAACCTGGCAAAGATTTAATACTGCAGACTAAAATTCAGTCTTGAAAACAATGAAGTATAGTGATCGTTTTGGAAAAACTGATCCACCCTCCGGAGGACAAACCTAGGACACTTTCCCTGAACACAGAATAACAAAAAAGAGGAAGACGATGACAAACTACAGGATAAGACATGGGGAAGGTAGAATGAGAAAATTTATCTTCCCAGGGAGGAAATCAAAACCAAAGGGTAATGAAAGAAAATCAATATGAGATATAATTTAAGAAAACAATACACAACTGAAGAAAAGTTTGACTTCAAAGACAAAGTGCTTACCAAGAAAAATACTTTTCCTAGTGAATTTATAAAAGTTAAAAGTATAAAAGTATTAAAATTCTTATCCTAGTGAATTTATAAAAGTTTTCAAGAAAAATTAGTAATTCTAAAATCAAGGAGGCAGTGCTCGCTTCGGCAGCACATATACTAAAATCAAGGAGGCAGAAAATCAGTCTTACTCCTAGGAATTAAAAAAATGACTTTTGAAACTTCTGCAATAATAAATGCAGAAGACAATAGAGTAAAATCCACAGTATTTTGAGAAAGAAAGTAAAAAATACTTAATATGCTAGGTGGTTTGTCAGTCATGTTATGTGCATAGAACAGAGAAAGTGAACCACTCATGTTCTCTTATAAGAAACACGTGAAGATATATTCTAGCCAGCACAAATATAGGTTATTAATTTAGTCATCAAATACTTAATGACAGCTATGTGTGTACCATTGTTACAATAGATACTACATTAGACACTAAGGATAAAAATTTCACACAGTACTAGAAGGTGATACTTGTAATTACACATTGCTAGAGAGAAAACCAGGAGCTACGACCCAGAGATGGAATCAAAAAAGATCCCAGACAAAGTTTTCATTGTGTTGAGAAGTAAAAAATGAGTGGTAGTAATCAGTCATTGGGATGAAGGGCAAGTATTTTCAAAGATCCTGGGAAGAAACTAACCATTACATGGCTATGGAACTGAAAGAAGCCACTATGGCTATAGAGGAGAAAAGAGGATCATAGTGCCACATGATGCATGGGAAGTAGTAGGGACCAGAACACGCACGGCCTTATAGGCCATATTAACAATTTTGATCTTTATCTGAAAACCATGGGAAACCACTGACTGATTTACAGTGTGTGTGTGTGTTGTTTGTGTATAGGTACATGTTCAAATTTACATTTTTAAAAGTTTGCACTGGTTGAAGTATTTAGGAATAGATTAAAAGGGGACAATTTAGGTATAGGGATAACATCTCTGACACCATTTTATTTGTGCACCTTCAGAGATGATGAATTACAGTGGTGGTGATTAATACAGAGAAAGTATACGTCTTAAAGATATACCAGACAGAAAACTAGGTTTTTGATGTGTGCAATTAATGGCACATTAATATCTCTTCATGAAGATAAAACATGTTAGAAGCGGAGGGCTTAGTGTTGGGGAGAAGGTTACGTGCACAGGGTCAGGAAATTCTAAGTGTGAGTATCCTTTGAGATGTTTAAATGAAAATCTCAGATTTCAAGAAAGCAGTTGGGTCTGGATTTCTGAAAAGAGTTCTTATACAGAAATATAAGTCTGTGAGTCATTACATGTGGGATTTATTAAAAACTTTGGAACTGGATAAGACAGAGAAAAGAGCTCACCAATATACAAGCCTGGTAAAGATGAACTGAAAGAAGTTAAAGTTAAACTAAGAATAAATATTTTTGTAAACAAAATTTTTAAAAAGGATACCTAAGAGAACATATATAATAAAGGGCTTTAATAAGATAGAGGTTTATTTCTTTCTCATCTAAAATAACATACATGTGTAGCAATCCAGGCCTTAACTGGTACTTCCAAGGTTATCATCATCCTCAGCAAGTAATTTTGATTCTCATGTTCTCCTTTAGCTCTAAGATTCCTTCTATAGCCCTATTTTACATCCTTATTCCAAGCAGGAAAAGGAGGAGGAAGAATGTAGAAAATCCAGAAGACTTACCTCATTTATGCTTCAACTCGTTGATCACTCTCGGGTGCAATGTCACTGGGAAATGTAGTTTTGGGTTGAACACATCTGGAATGAAATGTGCTTTCTATTAGTAAAGAAGAGGATAGGCATTTGGGGAGGAAATGGTAGGAAATCACTCTTATACACAACTGTTTATGGTGTATATTACTATACAATTTCTGAATGAAATTTTGGCAACCTTCATTCAAATATTTAAATTTGTATACTCTTTGGATAGAGTGTTTTCACTTTTACAAAGGTATTCTAACAAAACAGAAATTCTGCCTCAGTAAGCAGATTTGGGATGTTTACAGCTATGGTCGTCCTGGTATTTAGATTGGAAACAATCCAAGTGTCAAGAAAAGCTGTCAAAGTTGTACGTTCTGGATATCAACTAATTAATTCTTGAGTGAGAATATATATATATATTTTACAGTGCTTGGTTTAATTTGTTAATACTGTGTTTAGGATCTTTGCATTTTTGTTAATGAGTGCTTTGGTTTCCAGTTTCCCTTTCTCTTTCTCAATCTACCAGGCCCTCAGGTTTTGTTTTTGACGTTAGTCTCATCATTAATGAATTAGAGAGGGGTCCCTGGGTGGCTCAGTGAGTTAAGCCTCTGCCTTTAGCTTGGGTCATGATTTAAGGAGTCCTAGGATCAAGCCCCGCCTTGGACTCTGCTCAGTAGGGATCCTGCTTTTCCCTTCTCTGTGCCTGCCTCTCTGCCTACTTGTGATCTGTCCAATAAATAAATAAAATCTTTTAAAAAAATGAATTAGGGAGTAATCCTTTTTTTCTGTATTCTTTGAAAATGTGTTTATAAGATTAGATTTATCTTTTCTTTGCAATTTGGTAGAATCTGGCAAAAACAACTTAGGCCTTGTATTTGTTATTCTACATTGAAAAATACTGATTCAGGGGAATCTGGGTGGCTCAGTTATTAAGCCTTTGCCTTCGTTGCAGGTTGGTTCAGGTCATGCTCCCAGGGTCCTGGTATCAAGCCCCACACTGGGCTCCCCCATCAGCGGGGAATCCTGTTTTTCCTTCTCCCACTCACCCTACTTTTCTCTCTCCCACTCCCCCTGTTCACGTTCCTTCTCTGGCTGTCTCTCTCAGTCAAATAAATAAAATCTTTTTTAAAAAATTGATTCAATTTATTTGTGATAAGAATGTTTTTGAGTCAATTTTTATAACATTGTTTTCCAGGAAATTGACTAGTTTTTCTACATTTTCAAGCTCATTGTCATAAAATTCTTTATTGCTTTTTCTTCCCGTAATCTGTTTTATCTGCACTTACATTTTTTTTTGCCTTTTGCATCCCTCATATTATTTATATGTGATGCTGTTCTTAATTTTACCAGTGTTTTTATTTATGTTTTAAAAATAATCAACTTTTATCTTGTTGATTTTCTCCATTGTGTATTTGCTTTGAATTTCAGATTTCTTTTTTAACTTCATAAATTTCTGATATTTATTATTTCCTAATTTCTATATTCTTTGGTTTATTGTACTTTCATATACTATTCTGTCTTGTGTTTTTAAAATGCTCATGTATTTTATTTTTTTTGTCAAATTTCATGTAACTGTTAGATCTAGATGTCCAATTGATTCAATTTATTTTATTTCATCTTATTTCATTTTATTTTGGCAAGAATATTTCTTAAGTAGTGTATGTAAGTCTCATTGGTTGTTTTATCTTATGTTTGAATTTCCGGAATAATGAGCTCTTGCCTAAGTGAAATCTCCAGAGATGAACAATGATGGATTAAGTATAATTGTTATTAAGTGTAATTATCAATTTTAATAGATTTGTTACAACAGAATGTTGGGGTCCGTTATCAAAGGAATGAGACTGAGACAAAGTGAAAGTTATGCAAAGCCTTATTCTATGCCAAGCATTAGAAGTCAGACCGACCAGCCAGGGCGGCCTCCGAAGAGAGAGACCCCTTCCCCATCTCACAGGCTGGTTTTATACGGCATAACCGCAGACCCAAGGTACGTGGCTTCTATTGTTAAGGCCTTTACTCCCAGAATCGATGCCTGGAACCATACCAGGAACTACGGGGCGTCTATTCCTGGAATGAAGTCCGTGGATGTAAACAACAATACGGCTACTTAGGCATATTTTTTAATATGGAGTTGCTCTGGCTAGGCAGGCCCTAATAGTTAAACAGGTTTTAACATTAAATTGGCCCTACATCTCAGTATTTATTCTTTTTGAACCTCAAATTGTCCTATCTTCAGCTAATGGTGGTCTCTTCATCTTGCCTCCTGTGTCCTTTTGTAGTCTGTGATAGAGTTTAGGTATAGGATTTCAGAAATGACAAGATGACTAGGCTCAACTTAGATATTTTTGATCACAGCTTAGAATCAGATATATCTTCAAGGAGCCCTGGTACTTCCTTTCAGTGGAAAATAATATTTGGAAATTATATCTCGGTGGTACGTTTGCATTTTCTACTGAGCTATCACCGTTTTTGAGCATTTTAGTAGGGGCCTAAGAGATATGCATTTAATTTATCTTAGGAAAAAAAAAGTAAATTCTACCTTTTCCTGTTGCTCAGAGAGGAGTCCATACAACATTGTCCTAGGTGCCTGTGAGAAAGGTAAATGTTGCTATGTCCGGACCCCGTGACATCCTGAAAATTAAGAAGGAGAATGTCCTTAAATTCCTTGCAGCAGGAACCCACTTAGGTGTCACCAAGCTTGACATCCAAATGAAACAGGCCATGTACAAAAGGAAAAGTGATGGCATCTACTTCACAGATCTGAAGAGAACCAGGGAGAACCTTCTTTCGGCAGTTTCTTCCGCTGTTGCCACTGAAAATCCAGCTGATGCTCGGTATCATATCCTTCAAGAATACTGGCCAGCGGGCTGTGCTTTAAGTTGTAGTTGCCGGTGGGGCCACTTCTATTGTTGGCCACATTACTCCTGGAAACTTCACTAATCAGGTCCAGGCCTCTTTCTGGAAGCTGCGACTTCCAGAAGTTACTATATCCCAGAGCTGAGCACAAGCTTCTTACCGTGGCGTCTTAAGTTAACTTGCCAACCATTAGTCTGTTAACACAGATTCTCCTCTGTGCTATGTGGATGTGGTGCCCTCACACAACAATAAACTCCTACTCAGTGGGTCAGGTGCGGCGAATTCTGTGCGCGGAGATTCTGCGCATGTGCGGCACCATTTTCCGGGAGCACACGCCCTCGGTCCTATTGGATCTCTCTTGGATCTCTACTTCCGCAGAGATCCTGAGGAGATTGAAGAGAGTGCCGCTCCTAAAAATCTGTGAATCAGAAGGAATTTCAGGGTGAAAAGACCTCGCTAGCACCTGAATTACTGTACCTAAACTTCAAGTTGCAGCCGTTTCTGAAGGCACGCAGGTGCCCTTTGTGCCTGCCACTGGTTCCCTCCTGAGGACTGGAGCATGCAGCCCACCATCCCCACTGAAGACTGGTCTGCAGCCTCCACTGCTCGTGCCACGGAATGAACATCCCCTGAGTGGTCTTAGGCTATTCTTTCATGGGCTCCTAAATAGAAGATGGAATATAAAATTGGCAGAAAATAAGTTCCAAAAAAAGTAAGTAAATAAACTACAAATTCATAAAACTGGAAATTTAAATTGAAGTTATACGATTTTATTTAATTTGATTTATATCTTGATCTTGTCTTTTATACTGAAAATTGTAGTTCCTAGTGATACTAGTATAATAACATATATGCTGTAATCTATTTTGTGTGTAGTGGAGTATGTGTATACACTCATAATAGTTTTAAAACTATACTAACATTAAACCTTATAACAAGCCCAGGAGCTGCAATTGAAGATCTAGTGATCTTTATTTTTGGTTCCACTTAGGAGTATATTCAGTCAAAATTCTATTTTTAAATTAATTGAGATAAATATCCATGCCATTATGCTACTAATTTTATATAAAATAACATTAGTGAGTTTCAGTTTGGTTTTTATTTTAGGGATTGTCTCTCTTTTTAAAATTTAATGTTACCTTCCAAATACATAGAACATTAACAGGTTCTAAGTTAAAAAACTATAAACAAGGCACATTAGAAAATATCTAGCTTTCATTCTTGTTCTTTCCAGCACCTCTCTTTTGTCCTCTTCCTATCTAAAGTTTACTATTTCTTCTAATTAATACTTGGTTTATCCCCTCACTATTTCTTTTTGAAAATATTAGCATATATGTGTATATGTGTATGAGCGTGTGTATGAATTCTTACACCTTTGTTACCCAAAAAGTACCCAAAGAGGTGTAACGTTTTTTCATTCATTCCTACAACTCTTGTGCTTTTACAAATAGTAGGAAAATAAGGAGCTTGTGCATTAGTCACTTAATATTTCTGTGAGTATCTTTTTTTTTTTTTAAGATTTTATTTATTTATTTGACAGAGATCACAAGTAGGCAGAGAGGCATCAGAGAGAGAGGAGGAAGCAGGCTCCCGATGTGGGGCTCGATCCTAGGACTCTGGGATCACGACCTGAGCCGAAGGCAGAGGCTTTAACCCACTGAGCCACCCAGGCGCGCCCCTCTGTGTGTATATCTTAAGAGCAGATTCCTAAAAGTGAAATTTCTGGGTCAAAGGATACATGCCTGTTTATTTTTGCTAATTAATAATTTGCTAATATAAAATCTTAGAGGTGGTATGGTTTTGAATTTCTACTAGCAGTATATGAAAGTGATTGTTGGGTTCCTGGGTGGCTCAGTTAGTTAAGTCTCTGCATTTGGTTCAGGTCATGATCCCAGGGTAGTGGCATGGAGTCCCACCCAAATCAGGCTCCTTACTCAGCAGGGAGTCTAATATCCCTCAGCCCCTCCACACCACTCCTGTTCACTTTCTCTCTCTCAAAAAGAACCCAACCCCCCCCCCCAAAAAAAAACCCTTAAAAAAAAGGGAAGTGGTTGTTTTCTCACAGCCTTAACAACAGAATATTTTTTCAAAGTGTGATAGGATGCCTCACTGTAGTTTCAGTGTGTATTTCTTTTATTATATATGTGCTTAAGGGCCATTGCTGGTTCTTCTTCTGTGAACTGTTTTTTTTTTAAATTTTGTTTTTATTTATTTGACACAGAGCGAGTGAGATAGAGAGGGAGGGAATACAAGTAGGTGGAGTGGGATAGGGAGGATCCGGCTTCATGGAGCAGGGAGCCCTATGTGGGGCTCCATCCCAGAATGCTGGGATCGTGACCTGAACTGAAGGTAGATGTTTAAATGACTGAGCCACCCAGGTGCCCCTGTGAACTGTTCTATGTCATTTACCTATTTATTTTTCCTAAAGCTTTTGGACTTTATCTGCTTATTTCTTAGATTTTTTTTAATTCAGTAGCATTGTTTGCCCATGGGGTGTGTGATTTAGGATGCAAGTACTATATCATTTATCCTTCTCTCTCCTACCCTCCCTCCCTCCCTTCCTTTCTCTTCTTTATTCATACCATGCACATTTTTAGTATCTAAATGTTCAGGATTTTCCTTTTTTATTTTAGATTTTGAATCACAACAAGGCATTTTTTACCTTTCCTAAATAATAAAGGAAGTCACCTATATAATTCACTAGTACGATTCTATTTTAGTATTTAGATACCTGATATATTTTAATAAGTTTTTGTGGTCTGTAATGCATCTTTTGATAGATAGCATTTTATTATTGGTTAATTATAAATATTTTTAAAAATCTCTCTTATGATTTTTTTTTTAGATGAGTGAGTTGTTTAAAAGTAGTCTGTTTAGGGGCTCCAGGGTGACTCAGTCAGTTAAGTATCCAACTCTTTATCTCATGGTTGTTAGTTTAAGTTTTGCATTGAACTCTTGCTGGGTATGGAGCCTACTTAAAAAAAAAAATAAAAGTAGTCTGTATAATACCACTTCTTTGACAGTTTTTGAGACTTGCTTTATGAATTAGGTGGTCATTTTCTAAATGTTCAGTATGTACTTAAGTACTCTCCACATGTTGCTCCAGAGTTCTGCATATGACAATTAAGTAAATTGTGTAGACATTTGGTTCAAATTTTCTGTATCTTAGCTCTTTTGTCTGCTTGGCTTGTAAGAAATTGAGTTATGTCGAAATCTTCTATGTTGTTGGATTTGTCTATTTCAACTTGTAGTTCTGGCCAGTTTAGCTTCACATATTATAAGAGTGTTTTTTATATGTTATAAGAGTATTTTACCCCATACAGGAATTAGCATTTTTATATATTCTTAGAGAACTGACACTTTTCTCTATATAAATATACTATGTGTATTTAATGTATACTAAATCCATCCTGCTTAGGTCTATTTTTTTTCTGATCTTAGAATAATAGACTTAACTGTAATTTCATTAGCATTTTCTTGGTGTATATTTATAAATTATTTTAATTTCAATTTTTACTTGACCTTGGGTTTTGGGTGTATGTATTATAAAGACCATATAGCCAAAATTGGTATTTTTTTTTAAATTTATTTATTTATTTATTTGACAGAGAGAAAGAGATCACAAGTAGGCGGGGGTGGGGGTGGGGGGGGAAGCAGGCTCTCTGCCGAGCAGAGAGCCCGATGTGGGGCTCGATCCCAGGACCCTGAGATCATGACTCGAGCCGAAGGCAGAGGCTTAACCCACTGAGCCACCCAGGTGCCCCCCAAATTGGTATTTTTATATAACCTGAAAATAATGTCTTAATTAATAAGTTTATTTCATATATTTCTGAGAAGTAAGGGTTAGTTATCCCAGATTGGTCGACTGCACGTTGGTTTCCAGAAAGAGTTGAGTTCATAAGTTCCTATAAAGCTCTGTGGAGATGAGTTATGGTCTGGTGACTAAGAAAACTACTCCTGGTATAGATGAAGGTTTGGGCCCCAGCCCCAGGTTATAGGAAGAGAGCATGTCAAATCTTGCTGCTATGTTGACAAATCAAATGGCTGCTGTCACATGGCTTGAACCCGAAGGGGCAGGTAATGCTACCTATACTACAAATGCTGAGATTGCAGGTCAGGGTTAAAGCCAAGGTTCTGCCTTGTCAAATTGCTAGTCTGGCTCCTGATCTAACCATGGAGAGACTTAATGCTTTCCATGGATTCATGATACTTAAAAGCGCCACAGCTCATATGTGAGGACTTTTTTCCAGTCTGAAACCTGCCTTGAAATTCTCTTCATTCCCCTAGAATTGAAAGGGTAATGTAGGATGTACACACCAGTTATTGTTTTTATTTTTATGGGTTTTCCTCCAAAAAAACTACTCTAGAAATGTCTGGTGTCTGGACTTCTAGCCATATAAACTTTATATATGAAAACACATAAAATAAATACTGAATGCCTGATTAGTTTCTATACATTTCCTTTTCCTTTTAAGTTTGTTTTATATTCTCTGAGCTACTTTTTTTTTTAATTTGGAGATTATTTGAGCTATTTTTGTTTGCTTTCACATATCCTTTTTCCGTCTAATGGTTTTGAATATATATAACACTTTATTTATAATTGATATTTCATTCTGAATATTTTTTAAAAGATTTTATTTATTTATTTGACAGAAAGAGATCACAAGTAGGCAGAGAGGCAGGCAGAGAGAGAGAGGAGGAAGCAGGCTCCCCGCTGAGCAGAGAGCCCGATGCGGGACTCGATCCCAGGACCCTGAGATCATGACCTGAGCCGAAGGCAGAGGCTTAACCCACTGAGCCACCCAGGTGCCCCCATTCTGAATATTTAACACAATTTAAAGTGGATAATTCAAACACCTACTGACCAATACGAAGATCCTAGAACTCTTCAACTTTTATCATCCCAATTTTTACACGTATTAAGTATGTTTTATTTACCCTCTTTTGAGCTCCATAGATTGAACTTATTGTTGCTATTGCTGTTATTCTTATTTTACACAGAAAATACTTGTTAGAGATGCTTACTTTTTTCTTTTTTCCTCACTGCAAAGCATTTTCATCAGTAAGTAGATTGTTTAGAAGTCTCTTCAGTGTAGACTTAACTTGTGGTAAAATCTCTCCATTTTTAAATATCGTAAAGTTTTTTTTCCCATTTTTCTCTCCTTGTTGAAAGACAGCTTTGCTCGGCACACACTATTAGGTTAACAATAATTTTTCTGAACAATTAGAAAATAGTATTCTACCATCTTTTGGCTTCCATGCTTGCTATTGAGTTTTTATTTGTTTTTCTAAGTGCTTTGTAAGTTTTTCTATTCATATTTGGGATTCTTCAGCATTACTCTTCGTATATCTAGGGATTGATTTTTTTTTTTAAACTCTGCTGTATTTAGTATCTGTGCTTTCCAGTTACCCATTCATTCTTCATTTCCTTGCAGTTCCATCACTCTTCCCATACGCTTTTTAATTCCATCACTGCCAAATTAGTCACCACGCCCTACCAGATTGATAATACAGTGTCTTTTACTTAGTTCTTGACCTCCCTTAGGCTGCCATAATTCTTTATACTTGATTTATTCATTTCTTAGAGTCTTTTTTCTTGGGCGTTTGGATGTGGTAGGCAAAACTCTAAAGATGTCTCCACCCCAAGATTCCTGCTCTTTGATTATTCAAACACTCATCTGGGAACTATCGTGAAGGGATCTTGCAGATATAATCCTAGTTCCAAGTCAGTTGCCCTTAAAATAAGGAGATTATCCACCTGGCCTGACCCAATCAAGTGAGTCCTTTGAAAGCAGGGTTTTCTCCAGCTTGGTTACAGAAAGGGAAATCAGAGAGATTCCAAGTGCCAGAAGGAATTCACTCACCAATGCTGGTTTAAAGATGGAGTGGAGAGTAGGGTAGTGGTGCGAACGAATGTGGGCAGCCTTTACTTGCTGAGAGAGGCCCCTGACCAACAGCCAGCAAGAAAATGTGGACCTCAGTCCTACAGTCCTGTAGCTGTGGTTGAATTCTTCCAACAACTTCAATGGGTTTAATCATAGATTCTTCTCTGGAGTCTCCAGATAATAGACCAACTTGGCTGATGCTTTGATTTTAAGCTGAATAATCAGTTCTTCTGTTGAGAAGTTGTGCCCAAACCAAGATAACTGTGATAGGATAAATAGATAATGGCTTAAGCTGCTAAACTTGTGGTAATTTGTGATGCAGCACTTGTATGCGTAAAATTTTGCTAAGAGGACAGATCTTATATTAAGTGTTTCAAAACAGAAGTATTTTGAAAACTAGAGAAAATTAATATCCTGGGACTCCCTACTCCTGGCTCTTCTCTAATCATTATGACCACTCTGTCTCTGGCTTATTTTCTGGATTTTCTTCCTTTGTCCAATACTTAAAAGCTGGGGTTTTCCACAGATCTTCAGTCAGTCACTACCTTTATAATTTTGTCACCCAAAACAAGAGTGCATCAATCTATGCAAAAGTTCTCTCTTTCTCTTTCCTTCTTCTTTATGAAGGAATTGATCTTATGTCTTTGTGTTTAAATAGCATTTGCAAATCTTGAGTATTCTCTCATGACTATTCAGCTTAAAGAAAAAGTTAAGGATAAATATAAAGAAAATAACCCTATACAATATTCTAAATTTGACACTAAAACTTCACTTACAATTTAATTGAATCCATAATTTTTTAAGCTGTTCTGTTTTCTGTGATTTCTTTTCTAGTCCCATTCTGCCATTATTGTCTATGTGATAATGTGTTGAAATTAATATTTTTATTAGGATTGTTTGCTAGTTATTTCAAGTATATCTGTCAACTCTCCCCAAAGGTGAGGAATTCTTAGGCTTTTGCAAGTTGGGACTTAACCCTATTTTGGAACTCCACCCCAAAGAGAGCACAATTATGGGAACACTAAATATGTTTAATGCAAATTTTCAGACGTACAGAGAAAATGAGAACTGAAAAGAGGACGTCTATAATAAAGGGAGGGATGGGGATGCGCTTGCATTAGTTCCTACCACCACATTATCTTGAATTTCTCTCTACTGTCAACATTTTAACTCAGAAATACCAATACTACGGGCGCCTGGGTGGCTCAGTGGGTTAAGCCACTGCCTTCGGCTCAGGTCATGATCTCAGGGTCCTGGGATCGAGTCCCGCATTGGGCTTTCTGCCCGGCAGGGAGCCTGCTTCCCTCTCTCTCTCTCTGCCTGCCTCTCCGTCTACTTGTGATCTCTCTATATCAAATAAATAAATAAAATCTTAAAAAAAATACCAATACTACAATGCCACAACAGAGAAAGATAAAGACCATATTCATTTATTTTACTTTACTTACCAAAAAAATGCATAAGTTCTTGTACAGCATCTTCTGTATATAGCTACTCAAGCTATTTTCTTTTGGCCGTTTTAAAACACAAGGTTTTTCAAAGCAGAACCCTTGATTTGTTTTGACAGAGACAGCAAGGGGACATTTGACAAATGCTAAATAATCAACACCTAAAGATGTCTGACAGAGCTAGCAGATTATGCCTATTTAACTTGCTTTCTATAATGTTAGCCTAGTCTTAAGCACAGCTGAGATCTAATAAACTCTTTCTCATGATAGATAATACCGTGAGGGCCATGGACTGTAGAGATCTCAGGTCATTTCTGACCACTGTGCTTCTCCTTGGCCAAAATCTGAATTTATTCACGATTAGTTCTGCTTGCTACAGCAATCAGAAAATCTAAGAAGGTTGTATGGAGACCAAAGGGAAAAGGTGTGATGGATGTAGAAACAGTAGGAAATGATGAATGGTCCTACAGCCTCTCTGGGCAAGAGGTTTCAAAAGAGCACATACAAAAGAATAGATTTTCCTGTGCTCTGAATGTATTGTCAAGAAATAAACTACTTAAAATTCACTTTTTTAATGTACTCATTTGTCTTTTCTACATATATCAACATACTCTTTTGCAAAAGCAAAATACCACAGTCTGATTAAATATTAAAAATACCCACACAGAGTCTGTGATAAAATGTCGTAAGTGTCATCAGAGGCATTTCAGAATATTATAATGTAAGTTAAGTGAAAACAAAGGCCAAGAACTAAAAGAATGCAATGATTAATGATAATAAGATGATAATACTAGCTACTATTTATTAAACATTTTCTACCTGCTAGGCACATTGCTAAGCAGTTTATATAAATTAGCTCATTCAATTTTTTTTAGAAGTATGGTTATGTAGACAAATTGTAAAATGGAGGAAAGACTTGTCAAAAGTTATATAGCAGGGCGCCTGGGTGGCTCAGTGGGTTGGGCCTCTGCCTTCGGCTCGGGTCGTGATCTCAGGGTCCTGGGATCGAGTCCCGCGTCGGGCTCTCTGCTCAGCAGGGAGCCTGCTTCCTCATCTCTCTCTCTCTGCCTGCCTCTCTGCTACTTGTGATCTCTCTCTGTCAAGTAAATAAATAAAATCTTTTAAAAAAAAAGTTATATAGCAAATATAGAGTCAGGATTTTTATTCATTGGTGTCTTGCTCAGATTCTTAAAATCCATGATATATGGCCTCTCAAAAAGATTTATCATTGATTTTTAATGTATTTTTAGAAATTGAGGGACTTTTGTTACAGATTTATATTTTATCTTACTGTTTTCCTTGTGTCATCCTAAAACTCACTGTTTCAGAAAGAGGGATGTGCTTCTGAACTATATTACTATGCATTTACCTCCCATATCTTATGTCAAATGATGCTAATGGATAAATTTTGAGAGGATAATGTGAGGTGTATTTAAGCAAGTAATGTGTCTTCATCAGGTTAGACTGTAAGTGAAGATGACATAGATTAAGGGAATTAGTGTGAAAAAAGCTTCATTTTTCTGGACAGTAATATGTTTAAGCACAAGTTGAAAATGTGAATCAAATTCAACTTAACCCTTAATTTTAAAATCTATTGATGTTGAAAGAAGCAAGTACAAAGTCCTACTTTTCCTTTCTAATTCTGATGGTTTCTGTAGTTCATGTACTAATTTGAATGTCATGTTAATGGAGGTACTAGTTTTCTTTTGTGGTGTTTAAATTGCTACCTTTTACATGACAAGCTTATAATGACTCATTTAAATAGGTAACATGTTTTAATAGATTAAACAGAAATGTTACTGTACTTTTTCTGATAGATATATTTTACATGTGGTAAAATGAAGAGAGTTTTAAAGAATGTGCATATTTAATCTAAATTTTTGTAGCTCTTATGTCTACTGGATTTTGGAGATGTGACTCTGTAATTTTCGGAGAGAAGAAAAGATTTGCAGAAAGTTCTGATCAAATATCTGGTATATAATATTAAATGTTTTTTTTTTAATATTTTATTTATTTATCTGAGAGAGAAAGAAGAGCCAGAGAGCACAAGCAGGGAGAATGGCAGAGGGAAAGGGATAAGCTCCCTGCTGAGCCGGGAGCCTGATGACAGGGCTCCATCCCAGAACCCTGGGATCAGGACCTGAGCTGAAGGCCGATGTTTAATTTCTGCGCCATCCAGGTGCCTCTAATATTAAACGTTGTGATAACTGTCTTTCCCCAGAAGGTTTGATTGCAAGACAGGGGGCCAGTCCTAGAGAGTTTGTACCTGGAACTAGACGTACTCACCAGAGAAGTTGCTAGTGAGTTGAGAAAGTCCAGACAAACAGGAAAAGTCAGTTATCTTGAGAGAAACTGACAAGTAACCAGTCAGTCTGAGAAGCTAGAGTAATAGCTGGTGTACAAGACAAAAAGCCAGGAATCTACAAGTAAGGAATATATTAAGATGTGGTAAGGAGACAGGTCAGTTACTTGTCAACAGATGTGAGGAAACAGGTTAACCCTAAGGCATGGAGTTTGAGGTTCAGAATCAGGTCTTAAGTGGCAAGGATGGGGGGATGAGAAAATCAGAATCTCAATCCTGAAGAATCCCTTGCGGTGCTGCCTTGCTTATCAAGGTCAGGACAAATTGCAGAGTTCAAACAGGAGACAGAATCATTGGGTGAGGACTTGAGCCCTGGGAGGAATCAAGTTACTAGAAATGAAACATAAAGAACTACAGCAGCAACCAGATCAACTGAGTATCATGACCTCTCTCCAGCAAGGCTTCAAATCTTTTTTAAAATTGAGACAGGTCCTGTATGTTGGCATTAGTGACGATAGGCAGAAGATCACGTGAGACATTTTCCAAGTCTTCTGATCATAATAAACCAGAGCGATTAGAGTAAGTTTTCACTTTAGAACTGATACTTAAGGCAATAGACACATCATTCACTTTGGTTTAGACTGAAGTGGTGAGCCATTTTCACTATTAGCAACAAATATGTGATAGAAGGAAAACATGGCTAGAAAGAGCTACAGCTCAACAAACTAAATTAGAGGAGTTATAAAGAGAAGAGATACAAGAAGGTGCAAAAGGTTACATTGAAACACCTTTCAGAAATGATGCTCCAGATTCATAATACACTAGTGATTTGATCAGCCTGACAGTTTGCTGCTTTAAGAAAAACATTTGTCAACTTTGTAGTGAAAAACTTACTTGACTGGGGGAAGGGAGATTTTACTTTTACTTCTGATTTATTCACTGTCTAGATATGAGAATTCTCTGAGCATTTAGTTGCTTCCTGAACAATAAAGAAAAGAAATGAGATCTCTTAGAAATATTTAATTAAGTAGTTCTCTATTTAAGGAAATTTTTGTAATAATACACACTTGCTAATTGAACAAAACTTTAAAAATGTTGTTAGTTAAAAAGTTAAATTACGGCCTTAAAATTCTGATCACATATTTGCTTCTCAATCACACCCAGACGCAAAGATTATAATCACCATCAGAAGAGACATCTTTGAACATGAAGTCCAGTGATAAATAGCTATAATTTCACAAATATCACCCCATTCTTCAAACTGTAATAATAATTTCAGTTCCCACTGTGAACTTCAGATTTTAATTTATATTTTATATTAAATATATTAGCCTCTTCCAACAAAAATGAGATAAGCGTAATTGTCACAAAGTAAGAGCGATGACATAAATTTGCACATTTTGTAACTTTAATATACAAACCAACTTACTCAGTTTGATAAGCATGTGTGGATTTTTTTTTTTTTACTTCAACCAATACAGAATTTTAGTTCCCTTTAAAAAAGAAAAGTATATCAGTAACATTTGGGAATTTTGTATACCTGGGAAAGAAATGCTGACACAACAAGCATTGAGAATTTGGTGCTGGAATAATGTTTGCACAAATATACATCACTTTCTTTCCACCACTCAGAGCCATGGAATTGCTGCTGCTTGGCCTGGCAGCTTGATTATTTCCCATGCTGGCACCTACTGTTCTATACCTTGATGGACTTAACCACCCAAGGCAAAAGTATACATTTGTTTTCCAGATGACTTCATGGAATCTTTTTTTTTTTTTAAGATTTTATTTATTTATTTGACAGAAAGAGATCACAAGTAGGCAGAGAGGCAGGCAGAGAGAGAGAGAGGAGGAAGCAGGCTCCCTGCTGAGCAGAGAGCCCGATGCGGAACTCGATCCCAGGACCCTGAGATCATGACCTGAGCCGAAGGCAGCGGCTTAACCCACTGAGCCACCCAGGCGCCCCTTCATGGAATCTTTTGAAGGCAAGTTAGGACCGATTCCCGAACCTCTTGCCTTCTTTAAATAACTCATAATTCATTGTATATACTTCCTTTATTCTTTTTCTCTCAGGTCCCAAATCAGCTGAGTCATGTTTTTTGTTTGTTTTATTTTTTTTTTTTAACACACTTTAAACTGGCTTTGCTCAAACCTAAGATATATGCTCACAGTCAAATTTTCCAGTTCTAAAAATATCTTAACACCTTACTATCTAACACCTTGACTTCCTCACTTTTCACATTCTTAAGATGTTTTGGTAATACATGTCTATCCTCACATGAGCAGAAGTCTAGGGTTTTACCTTTGAAGAGGTCTCTGAACTGCAAAATACCAGGCACATAACCTAATAATTAAACCTAGCCTCAACCCCTAACTCTAAATCTAAATTTAATCTTAACCCTAACCCTCTGAAGAAGTCTCTGAATGGCAAAATACCAGGCACGTACACTATCCCTAATCCTAGGTCTGAAGAAAGTGGCTTCCTGAACACAGCTGAGAAGCAGCCAAAAAAAAAAAGTAGTTTTGACATAGATGGCAAAATATCTAAATTAATTTTGCAATTATAATAACAAAGGGCTCCATGTAAGGTGAAATTAGAAAAAGTGACCACCATGGTATCACATTATAAAGTGCTATGGGAATGTAGGTAATTTTTTTTTTCATTATTTTAGGTCTTGGTATCCTTGGCAGACATGAAATTCGGAACACAAAGCAGATCACCTAGATGTACAGAAAAGAACCCATGTTGATGCTAGTGACACTTTTGATAGCCTTTTTGCTCAGTTCCTAGACCTTATTAACTCCAATAACCTCCACTTTTCTCCCTTCTATTCACAATCAGGTTCACACTTTTCTGACAGCAGAGTACCTCCTCTAAATTTTCAGTCAATCTTTTTTTACCTTTCCATCTTTCTTTTTTTTTTCTCTTCAATTTATTTATTTTCAGAAAAACAGTATTCATTATTTTTTCACCACACCCAGTGCTCCATGCAAGCCGTGCCCTCTATAATACCCACCACCTGGTACCCCAACCTCCCACCCCCCCGCCACTTCAAACCCCCAGATTGTTTTTCAGAGTCCATAGCCTTTCCATCTTTCTTGTTCTTCACTCCCTTTATCCTCTATAGTCTCACATCTTTCAGCACAGTCCTAAAAACACACTCTTTCTGCCTTGTCTGAACCTGAAACAGTTTCAGTGATCTCTTTAGTGAAATCCTAAATTTTTTCACCCCCTTTGCCTGGCTTGCCAGTTCCCTTCTTTAAAGTACAGACTTGTTTTCTCTGGTAGAAAAGAAAAGTTTTAGGTGCATTCTTAGAGAAATTACTTTAAGTATGTGAATGTATCCTATCATAAATTCATTCTCTCCTTCTTGGTTAATAATGACTCTTGGGACCTGCTTTTCCACTCTATGATATTTAGAACCAGAAGAGCAAACTTTGGAGGAATATAGCAAAAAGAGGTGCCATTTTTAGTACTCTGTTAGAGGCCTCTAGAGCAAAGGGATTGAAAATCTTTTTTCAAAATGTGAGATTCAGATTGGTAGCAGTAGAGTAATTATACTCTGTTAGTTTATCAGAGAATGTTGGATTGGGGGGACACCTGGGTGGCATAGTCGGTTAAGCAACTAACTCTTAGTTTTGCTCAGGTTGTGATCTCAATGTTGTGAGATCAAACTCCATGTTAGGCTCCATGCTTGGCACTTGGAGTCTGCTTGTGTCTCTGTCCCTCTCCCCCTACCCTTCCCATCCACCCCCTTGCATATGCTCACTCTCTCTCAAAAATAAATTTTAAATAATGTTGGATTGGAAAATCAATGCTCATTCATGTAATTTTTATTTCTTACTAAGTATTATATTGATTGATTAAATATGCTCACTCTAATAGCCATTTCAAATAATCTCTTCCTATTTGCATTTAATTTTTCTTTTTTTTTTTCTTTAAAGATTTTATTTATTCACTTGACAGAGATCACAAATAGGCAGAGAGAGAGAGAGGGAAGCAGGCTCCCTGCTGAGCAAAGAGCCCGATGTGGGGCTCGATCCCACAACTCTGGGACCATGACCTGAGCCAAAGGCAGAGGCTTTAACCCACTGAGCCACCCAGGTGCCTCTGCATTTAATTTTTCTATTTTTATGTCCTATCTCCAAGAATTTCTTTAGAGAATCCCAGCAACTGACTTCTGCCCAGTCACAGCCAGGGTTCACTTTTTTGGATTTGTGCAGTTATATTAATACAAAATGGAAGGCTCTGTGTACAAATTTACTATCCTTTGAAAAATTGCAGAAGTCTCCTTGACTTTTGAGACCAGAGGCTGTGTCAGTTTGTATTATTGGTACTTAACTGATTAATCTGTTATAGGTGTGTCCTGCTGGGTTGTGACTTCTGTATAATCAGGCTTGTAGGATCTCTTCCCTACTAATTTCTTACAGCAAACTTTGTCACATTATCATAACTCTTAGGACTTGTAAGATTCTCATTTAGTTATTACCATAATAGACTAATGGTTAAGTGCCTAGGTCTTCAAGTTAGGCTATATATGTTCAAATTCAAGTTCAGCCATTTATTGTGAGAGCTCAGAGAATTAATGTATCTCTGAATTCACTGTGATCATCTATATAATGGGGATAACAATAGCACTGTGTCTTGAGTGGTCATGAAGCAGAAATGAGGTAATTCATGTAAATATCATAACTTGATGCCTAATAAATGGCAAACTCAATAAGTATAAGCAGTGTTTATTAATGGATGCAAGTAATGATGTTGTAAAAAAAATACAAGTATGTGTGTTTTTTCTTATGTTAAGACCTAACATTAAGGCTGCCCTAAATTGTTCAGGTTATCTTTACCTATAGATTTCTCACACATTCAAATCTACAGTGAAAATGAGTTTTTTCTTTAACTTTGAAGATGTTTTTGAAGCAGTCCATGAGAAGACTTTTCTGTGGGGGCGCCTGGGTGGCTCAGTGGGTTAAGCCTCTGCCTTTGACCCAGGTCATGATCTCAGGGTCCTGGGATGGAGCCCCGCATCAGGCTCTCTGGTCAGCAGGGAGCCTGCTTCCCTCTCTCTCTCTCTCTCTCTCTGCCTGCCTCTCCATCTACTTGTGATTTCTCTCTGTCAAATAAATAAATAAAATCTTTAAAAAAAAAAAAAAAGAAGAAGACTTCTCTGTGATTAATCCACACTAGTAAAATATACCTTCATGTGCCTCCTCTCTCTCCAGGCAACAATAGCTAAAATATGTAAACAAACAAGTAACCTTATTTGCTAAAATTGAATCTGTTATTCATGTTACATTATTGCTCTTCTTCTCTTCATCAAAGTTTCTGTCCCCCTCAGGTAACATCCCTCATTATCAGAAAGAGGAAATTTCTTAACATGTTATTTTGACAGCATAATTTACCTAGATGATTGTCATTATGATGATGTTTTAAGATTTGTTTAGTCCACTGTTCTGAGCAGAAGAATAGCTGGCTTATATTTTTCTTCATACATTTTTTGAAAAATGCTACATTGCTATTTGTGAAATTTTGTTGAATGATTGTGTAGCATACCTCTTTGTGAAGTGGAGAGTGATAAATGAAAACACTGTTTGCCTATACTCCTGATTTAATTATTAAAATAATCTCCTATTGGACTTGTATTTTACTCTTAGAAAATTGGCAAAATGCTAATACATCTTGTTTAACTAGGCCACGTTCATGTCTTGTTTAGCTTTGATTCCCTTGCATGAACTCATTTATTAAGAATAAATGCTTGTTGAGTTAAATTATGTAGCCAAACAGTAGACAAATGAAAGTCGTGGTTAATAAGATGGGCCAGACTGAGATACTGTTCTTGTTGAGAAGCTTACTTTAATCACCTTGTTATTTTCTAGCATAATATAATCATTTATTAAAATGATAGGATATTTTCCATATATAGAAGATAATAGTTTTGTATTATGTTGAATCTGCCTGAGAATAAAATAGGTACTTAATCAAATTCATTGGCAGTGTCATGAGACTTGATACCTAAAACTAGTGAGAACAAATTTAACTTAAAAAATCTGGGGAGGTGACGGGACGCTTGGGTGGCGCAGTTGGTTGGACGACTGCCTCCGGCTCAGGGCGTGATCCTGGAGTCCCGGGATCGAGTCCCACATCGGGCTCCCAGCTCCATGGGGAGTCTGCTTCGCTCTCTGACCTTCTCCTTGCTCATTCTCTCTCTCACTGTCTCTCTCTCTCAAATAAATAAAATAAAATCTTTAAAAAAAAAAAGAAAAAAAAATCTGGGGAGGTGAACCATGAGAGACTATGGACTCTGAAAAACAGTCTGAGGGGTTTGAAGTGGCGGGGGGGTGGGAGGTTGGGGTACCAGGTGGTGGGTATTACAGAGGGCACAGCTTGCATGGAGCACTGGGTGTGGTGAAAAAATAATGAGTACTGTTTTTCTGAAAATAAATAAATTGGGAAAAAAATCTGCAAGAGTTCACATTTAGATCTTGCCTCATGCCCACTTTTGTTTGGGGAATAATGGAGTTTCAATTTATAGAATTACATTATGTACTTTAGGGCTGGAGAGAAACTTGATATGTCCTCCCATTGAACCTAGAGAGGAACACTGCAATGGGATGTTGATGATCTCTATTGGAGGAAAAAGGTGGTGGTGTAAGATGCTGCACACTAGGGGGCACCTGGGCGGCTCAGTGGGTTAAAGCCTCTGCCTTGGGCTCGGGTCATGATCTCATGTCTGAATTTTGAGGAATTTTAGCATGCTTTGGTAGAGGAACAGACAAGTTATTTCCAGAAAATTTAGGCACCAGCTGCTTTTCACTGAAAGGTATCTTATTGACCAAAATTTGGCAGTCTATACTGGAAAATCAGAATGAAGAATTCTGCTACTGGTGAGAGGAATACATAGGTAGAAAGAGGTGAAGAATATAATTTACTTAGCAGCTTTGGACCTTCTCTCAACTTAGATTTAAATATTGGAGAAATATCAGTTATCATTTCCAAAAGCCATTCTTTTAGAAACGGAAATTAGAATATGATGGAAAATGCAGTGTTGGGAGTTATCCAACAGGGAAACAAATGGAAGGTGTATGTGTAATATCTATCCACCCTCTTGGTGAGGGCTCTGTGTTATACTTCTGCCTTAAAACTTATTATGCTGGAAACTTGACAGCAAATATTCCAGTTTTTCATAATGGCATTTTAGTGAAAGTGATTGGGGTTTAGCTGGCAGATACATGCTTCTCAAACAACAGACAATGAGATCTTTTAACGTTGTTTCCAAAGCTATTTTCTTTGGAATACTGTTCTGTGAGATTTGGTAGAAAAAGGATCCTATGGGGGAATATTTGGGAAACAATATTATATCCCCTAGTTATAAATTCACTGTATATATATTTTTTACATTAAAGACTTAAAATTCCTAGAGTAAACAAAAACTGAAAAATAAAAAATCCTGCTAATTCAATGAATACAAATATTGTGTATATTCATGCATATATATATATATGTGTTTATAAATATCCTTGAATTCATTTTTCACTGAATACCTGCTAATATTTTGTGGCACCAACTGATACTGAACATGGTCTTGGAAATGCTGGTCTAAGAAATTAAAACCTATAAATTATAAAGGAAATACTTTAAGTTGAAAGGGATGCCTGTGTTAGCAGTCTTGAGCTGCTCTGTATTTCCATCCATGTAACTTAAAATATTTTATTCTTTTCAGTGAACTCTGTCCTAGGATAAGGAAAAAATGCCACTTAGCACTCAAGAGGAGCTATTTACTGCAAATAATTACAGTGGGGCCTGGTAGAGGTGTAACGATAATAAAAAGACATATTAGCTTAGATTTTCTTGGTAGCAAGTAACAAAAGCTAATCACAGTTGGATTCATGAAACCCAAAGGCAGAAATATAACCAGGTTCAGGAAAGTTCTAGAAAGTAGCTATATCATTTCTAATAATGCAGAGCTTTTTAACAAAGAGTGTTTTCCTAAGCAAACATACAGGATCTTGTCTAGAGATTCACAGTGAACTCTTGCTGTTGGTTGGAGCATATACATATACAGATATACATAGGATACATATTAAAGAAAACACACATAAGTGGTTAAATTGTAACTGCAACATGTATGCCAGGCATTGGTAACCACAGTAAGTTCCTGCCAGTGTGTGTGTGGAAGCTGGCCTAAGACTTGTTTCCTATTATCACTGTTGCCCAGCATAAAGTTGTGAGAGATACTCTAACATTCTGACTTCCAAGATCTTCATCTTGCTATGCAGACTTAACCATTAGTATTTGAAGAATTTAATGAACATAAGCATTTCAGATAAAGCCAGGATCCCATTTAATTTAATCCCTGCCCAATGCCTTTCCCTTTCCTTCTTCCAGAGACACAACTGCAGTCTTGATCTTCAGGCCATGTTCTATACTTTCACTATTCACATGCACTTAACCAGGGCCCCACCTCACCCCACTCTACCCCCATCCTCATATACCCACATTGTTTATAAGGGGAAGATTGATATTGTATTTTTCAGGGTTCCATAGAATATCTTCTCTCTTCCTTTTCAGAGAGTCTTAGCTGCATGTGGATGGGGCATGTGTGGGTAGAGGGACTACTGGTTACCTATTTTAAAACTTAAAAGGTGAGGGTGCCTGGGTGGCTCAGTGGGTTAAGCCTCTGCCTTCGGCTCAGGTCATGATCTCAGGGTCCTGGGATGGAGTCCCGCATCCGGCTCTCTGCTCAGCGGGGAGCCTGCTTCCTCCTCTCTCTCTCTGCCTGCCTCTCTGCCTACTTGTGATCTATCTCTGTCAAATAAATAAATAAATAAAATCTTAAAAAAAAAAAAAAAACTTAAAAGGTGGGACATTTGCACGCATGAATCAGCCAGAGACCTTTATTTATTTAGGAACCAAATAACCTTATTGGATGAAAGGCAAGACTGGAAGGAAAAAACTGGAACCTTTTGCAGAAGCAATACTGCAATATGCATGCTCAGCATGGTGATAGGCAAAGTCACCATGTGCCCTGGAGCTATGGGGAAAATAGTCCCAACTCAGTTCTTTTTGTTGCTGTGGCCCAGGATGAGCTTGTCAAACAGGTACTCTGCCAGGCCATCTTCTGGAGCCCGCATCTTGCGCAGGCTGGTGACGTAGCCCCCCAGCTCTTTGATGGCTTCGACTTGCTCGTGCAGGTAGTGGCTCTCCAGGAAGTCGCACAGCTGGGCGTCGTTCTTGTCGGCGGCCAGCTGGTGCAGGTCTAGCAGGCTCTGGTTCAGGCTTTTCTCCAGGTGCAGGGCACACTCCATGGCCTTCAGGCCGCCCTCCCAGTCGTCGCGGTCCGGCTTCTTGATGTCGCGGAGGCGAATGTGGCCCCCGCGCTGGTTCTGCAGCTCCATCAGCTTCTCGGCGTGCTCGGCCTCCTTGCGGGACTGGTGCAGGAAGAAGCGGGCAAAGTGCTTCAAGTCCACATTGTCGCGGTCGAAGTAGAAGGCCATAGACAGGTACACGTAGGAGGTGTAGAGCTCCGGATGATCTGGCTGTTGATGGCGGCCTCGCAGTCGGGGTGGTAGTTCTGGTGCACTTGGGAGAGCTGTGCGGTGGCCATGGTTGGTATCACCCGCACCAAGGCGAAGGTGGTGCGGAAGTGAGGGCTGCGGGGCCGAAGGCGGTGGTGGCAGGTCCTCGGTGGCTTTTGGGGGGGGGGGTGACCAGGGAGACGGGCTGTGGGCAGGCTGCTGAGCTGGTGGTTCACGAGTTCTGGGCTGTAACCAGAAGGTGGGTCCGTTACACGGGAGTTGGGGGGCGGTGAGGATCGGTTAGCAGGTCATTGGGTTAGCGAAGGGGGTCCTAGGATCTGGAGGGACTAGGGGGTGTGGCTGGGGGCGTGGTTGGAGGCGGAGCGGAATGAGAGCGCTGTTCCGGGTTCAGAGGAACCGGGTGACACAGTGTGACTGCTGAGCATGTAGCCTAAATATTTTTAACTGTTAGTCATGAATATAAGTGCAACTGTTTTGAGTTAGTCACATGCATGGTTTCTTGAGCAATCTCCTTGAATACTGTCATGATGGGATTGTTCACCAAATACAATGCTTTTGTGGTATCTTGGAATATTTAGTATCCCAAAGCTTTATTTGGATGGCAGCTGTCCTCAGTGACTCAACATTCATATTAATGACACTTCTGATAGCCTCCTCACTCAGTTCCCAGACCTTATTGTTTCACAGACCTCTACTTCTCTCCTATTCACGATCAGGTTCAGTCTTTTCCAACAGCAGAGCAGCACCTCCAAAGTCTCAGCAAATGTTTCCACCTCTCAATCTTGCACACTTTTTTCATTTCTTCCTCACTCCCTCTCTTCCCTCTCATCTCTTACTATTTCAACGCAGTCCTAGGAACACATTCCTTCTGCCCTGTCTGGACCCCAAAATGGACAGCATCAGTGATCTCTTCACTGACACCCTAGATTTGCTCACCGCCTCTCACCTGGCTCACTGATTCCCTTTCTCTTGGGGAAGTGCAGATTTCTCTTTTCTCTCTCAGAAAACAAAAGTTTTTAGGTGCATTCCTACAGAAAGCACTGCTAACCATGTGCATGTATTCCTTCCTCCAGCCTCATCTGTACTTTCACTATTGCTCAGCAAGACTGTGTTTTTATTTTTTAACTCCTTAAATTATATTCTGTGAAATGAACCATGTGACAGGGAATACCACTGATCTCAAATTGCCTTTTATTTATTCATTCATTCATTCAACAAATATTTATTGATTACCTAATATGGCCAAGGAGATAGTCTGTAATTTGGGCATATACTATTAACAAAGAGACAAATCTCTGTTCCATGATGTTTGCATTTTAATGGAGAACCAGATCAAACTACACGAACATAAAACTGCCATCCTCCCCATACTTATTGTTTTAAGTGCACACATACAAGATATGTATATGGAAATTTAAAAATCAATATATCCTCAGAATTCAAGGATATTATAATAGAAGACATAAAACCAACCTAGGTATTTATAATTCATTTATTTGTGCATTAATGCAACAACCATTTAGATACTCCAAATATGTGTCAGACACTGTGTTTGATTCTGGAGATACACAGAAGAATCAAATGTGGTCTATGTTCTCAGATAGAGTTAGAATAAAATACCTGTTTTTTTTTTTTAAAAGATTTTATTTATTTGTCAGCGAGAGAGAGAGAGAGCACAGGCAGACAGAATGGCAGGCAGAGGCAGAGGGAGAAGCAGGCTCCCCGCTGAGCAAGGAGCCCGACGTGGGACTCGATCCCAGGACGCTGGGATCATGACCTGAGCCAAAGGCAGCTGCTTAACCAACTGAGCCACCCAGGCGTCCCAAAATACCTGTTTTTATTGAAAGATTTAATCCCATGGCTCTAATGAATGCACCTTTGGTTTTGTTGTTGTTGTTGTTTTGGTCTCTATTTCTCTTTGCAATTTTACACTATTTTATAATCACTGTTCATGATGAAAGCAAAGGATCAAATATCGAATGTCATGATGTAAACTTACCTAGGCAGTTTTAGAGGCACTTAATTGTTGATTATGTAAATAAATAGACATCTATTTTGAGAAGTTGATTTTAATGATAAAATCACATACTACAGATGGAAAAGTACCACATGATAAATTTCTCAATGAGAAAATTTTGTTCCTTATTTGCTTAACACCAGTGTTCAGTCTTAAGATAATTGTAGACTTTCAAAATTTCCTTGGGACATTCCATTGTAGTCTTTATAAGAATCCATTTAAGCAAAAGAGATCTGGATTTTGTAGAACATTTTCTCATTATGTCTCAAGATTATTTAATAATCTATCACTATAATTATTCCTCAAATACTTAAAAATAATAATACTATTGAATGGTTACTAAAGGGTGATAATGGTGTTTCTCAAATATTTCATTCCTCATCATTAGTTCCTAGGGGAGATGGTAATGGTAAAATATATATAATAAATAAGAAAAACCCAAGACTTAAAAACCAACTTTTCTAAGTGAAATCAATAAAGAAGCATGGACTGGAACTTCAAATTTCCACAAGGGAAATATATATAAATAGAAACAAAAGCATTACATTCAGTTTTCTAAAATGAGGAATATAAAACTAAGTATAAAGATAGAATGAGGAAACTTCAAAGCAGATGATGGGTCTTAAAAACATCAGTATAGGACTATAAGATAAAGGCTTCCTTGAAATGTTTGTGGTCATTGTTTGTATCGTATTAGTGTTCTACAGAGAAACAGAACCAGTAGGTATATATACATATATACACATATATACAAAAATGTGTGTATACATATAAATGTGTGTATATGTATATAAAAAGGCATTTGTTCACATGATTATGGAGGCTGACAAGTCCTCAAATCTGCATTTGGCAAATTTGAGACCTAGGAGAGGTGATGGTATAGCTCAAAGACCAGCAGGCTGGAAACCCAGAAAGTTCAAGTCAAAGGTAGGAAAACAGTCAGTGTCCCAGGTCAAAGCCAGTCAAGCAGGGAGGGTTCTCTCTTACTTAGTGGTAGTCAGCCTTCTGTTTTCTTCAGGCCTTCAACCGATTGCAAGAGGCTTACCTATATTAGGAAGGGCAGTCTGCTTTACTCACTCCACTACTTAAAATATTAATTTCATGGAAAGACACCCTCACAGGCATACACAGAATAATAATTGACGAAATATCTAGGTACCCCTGGCCTAGTCAAGTTGACATGTAAAATTAACCATCATAGCATTATTCGTAATAAGTGCAGAGTCAACAAACTAAACTTAGACTGCCATAAATGTGAAAACTCTTTGACTTTTCACTAATATTCATCATTTTAAAATGTTACAGAACTAATAGTTAGACAATAAGTTCTGACACAGTGTCAGTAATTAACTCTTATTTATTCCTTCAGTACATTTCTATTGAGTACCTATTATATGCTGGGTATTTTTATAGATACTAACATAAAACTTGTTCTATAAATTCATATTTGCATTTTTTGCAGTGATGTCCTATTCAATGTTCCACATAATCCCTTCTTTAGAAATTAATACATGCAGGGGGAGGAAGGGCAAGATGGTAGAGAAGTAGGAGACCCTGTTTCAACTGGTCCCCTAAAGTGAGCTAATTATCTACCAGAACCCTCTGAACACCCATAAAACCAGCCTGAGATGTAGGATTATATAATTCTGGATCTCTGCGGGGGCAGAAGGCAACAGTGGACAGGTTAAGTGTACGTGTACTGGGAATGATGGGACTGATATTGGAGGATAAACAGAAAGGGGAGGGAGCCACCAGAAGCAACCCATTGGAAAGTAATACCCCAATATGAAAGTGTCCTGTGATTGGGGACCAGCATTAACTTGGAGTCTGGTTAAAATCACTCACAAAGGGGATGCCTGGGTGGCGCAGTTGGTTGGACGACTGCCTCTGGCTCAGGGCGTGATCCTGGAGTCCCGGGATCGAGTCCCACATCAGGCTCCCAGCTCCATGGGGAGTCTGCTTCGCTCTCTGACCTTCTCCTCACTCATTCTCTCTCTCACTGTCTCTCTCTCTCAAATAAATAAAATAAAATCTTTAAAAAAAAAAATCACTCACAAAGGACAAAAAATCTTAATGTTCCATGTGCACCAGAGAAGAATGTGTATTCTGTTGCTTTGGGATGAAATGTTCTGAATATATCTGTGATGTCCACCTGGTTTAGTGTGTCATTTAAGGCGTTTATTTCCTGGTTGATCTTTTGCTTGGATGATCTGTCCATTTCAGTGAGGGTAGTGTTAATGTCCCCTACTATTATTGTATTATTGTTGATGTGTTTCTTTGATTTTGTTATTAATTGGTTTATATAGTTGGCTGCTCCCAAGTTAGGGGCATAGATATTCAAAATTGTTAGATCTTTTTTTTTTTTTTTTTAAAGATTTTATTTATTTATTTGAGAGAGAGAGACAGTGAGAGAGAGCACGAGCGAGGAGAAGGTCAGAGAGCGAAGCAGACTCCCCATGGAGCTGGGAGCCCGATGCGGGACTCGATCCCGGGACTCCAGGATCACGCCCTGAGCCGAAGGCAGTCGTCCAACCAACTGAGCCACCCAGGCGTCCCCAAAATTGTTAGATCTTGTTGGACAGATCCTTTGAGTATGATATAATGTCCTTCCTCATGTCTTATAGTGTTTGGCTTAAAATCTAATTGATCTGCTATAAGGATTGCCACTCCTGCTTTCTTCTGATGTCCATTAGCATGGTAAATTGTTTTCCACCACCTCACTTTAAGTCTGGAGATGTCTTCGGGTCTAAAATGATTTTCTTGTAGGCAACATATAGATGGGTTTTGTTTTTTTATCCTTTCTGATACCCTGTGTCTTTTGATTGGGGCATTTAGCCCATTAACATTCAGGGTAACTATTGAGAGATATAAATTTAGTGCCATTGTATTGCCTGTAAGGTGACTGTTACTGTATGTTGTCTCTGTTCCTTTTTGATCTGCTACTTTTAGGCTCTCTGTTTGCTTAGAGGACCCCTTTCAATATTTCCTGTAGAGCTGGTTTGGTATTTGCAAATTCTTTCAGTTTTTGTTTGTCCTGGAAGCTTTTAATCTCTCCTTCTATTTTCAATGATAGCCTAGCTGGATATAGTATTCTTGGCTGCATGTTTTTCTCATTTAGTGCTCTGAATATATCGTGCCAGCTCTTTCTGGCCTGCCAGGTCTCTGTGGATAAGTCTGCTGCCAATCTAATATTTTTACCATTGTGTGTTACAGACTTCTTTTTCTGGGCTGCTTTCAGGATTTTCTCTTTGTTACTAAGACTCGTAAATTTTACTATTAGGTGATGGGGTGTGGACCTATTCTTGCTGATTTTGAGGGGGGTTCTCTGCGCCTCCTAGATTTTGATGCTTGTTCCCTTTGCCATATTAGGGAAATTCTCTCCAATAATTCTCTCCAATATACCTTCTGCTCCCCTCTCTCTTTCTTCTTCTTCTGGAATCCCAATTATTCTAATGTTGTTTCGTCTTATGGTGTCACTTATCTCTCGAATTCTGCCCTCGTGGTCCAGTAGCTGTTTGTCCCTCTTTTGCTCAGCTTCTTTATTCTCTGTCATTTGGTCTTCTATATCGCTAATTCTTTCTTCTGCCTCATTTATCCTTGCAGTGAGAGCCTCCATTTTTGATAGCACCTCAGTAATAGCTTTTTTGATTTCAACTTGGTTATATTTTAGTTCTTTTATTTCTCCAGAAAGGGCTTTTATATCTCCCGAGAGGGTTTCTCAAGTATCTTCCATGCCTTTTTCGAGCCCGGGTAGAACCTTGAGAATCATCATTCTGAACTCTAGATCTGACATATTACCAATGTCTGTGTTGATTAGGTCCCTAGCCTTCAGTACTGCCTCTTGTTCCTTTTTTTGTGGTGAATTTTTCCACCTTGTCATTTTGTCCAGATAAGAGTATATGAAGGAGCAAGTAAAATACTAAAAGGGTGGCAAAGACCCCAGGAAAATACGCTTTAACCAAATCAGAAGAGATCCTAAATAGTGGGGGGGAGAAAGGGGGTAAAATGAGGTTCAGGAAAAAAAAAGAGAAAAAAAAGAAAACAAATAAAGAAATAGTGTAAAAAAGAAAAAAAAATATATATATATTAGATAAACTAGTTAAAAACGTTAAAAAAGAAAAGGGTAAAAGGGTAAAGAAAAGAAAAAGTTAAAAAAATTTAGCAGAAGAAGAAAAAAAAATTGAAAAAGAAAAAAAATTAAATTAACTGCAAGACTAAAGAATCATGGGGAGAAAGCCATGAGTTCTGTGCTTTGCTTTCTCCGCCACTCTCCTTGGTATTGAACCTGTATTCCTTGTAGGTGAACCTGGTCCTGGCTGGATTTCTTGTTGATCTTCTGGGGGAGGGGCCTGTTGTAGTGATTCTCAAGTGTCTTTGCCCCAGGTAGAATTGCACCGCCCTTACCAGGGGCCGGGCTGAGTAATCAGCTCGGGTTTGCTTTCGGGAGCATTTGTTCCCTGAGCCTTTCTGTAGAGTTCCAGAGGCTGGGAATGAAAATGGCGGCCTCTTGGTCTCTGGCCCAGAGGAGCCGAGAGCTCGGGGCCCCACTCCTCAGTGTGCCCTTAGAGAATAGCGCCCAATTATTCCCGTCTCCCTGGCCTCCTGCCATGCTCCGAGCTCACCGAGCCTGCGACCAGTTCAAGGTAACCCTGAGCTGAGAGCTCACTCCTCGGCTCTGTCTCTGTAGCCAGCTTCCCCTTCCAATACCCGCAAGCTCTGAGACACTCAGACACCCTCCATCCTTCTGTGACCCTGCAGGACCTGAGGCCACGCTGACCCCACGTGAGCTTCACCCCGGTTTAGCCTCTGGAGCGATGTCCCCCAGCAGAACAGACTTTTAAAAGTCCTGATTTTGTGCTCCGTTGCTCCACTGCTTGCCGGGAGCCGGCTTCTCCCCCCGTAGTCTATCTTCCCGTGGTTTTGGATTCACTTCTCCACCAGTCCTACTTTTCAGAAAGTGGTTGATTTTCTGTTTCTAGAATTGCTGTTCTTCTTCTCTTCTATCTCCTGTTGGATTTGTGGGTGTTTGCAATCTTTAGATAAGCTATCTAGCTGATCTGCTGCTGCCTGAAGTAGTCTCAGCCTGCTACTTCTCCGCCATCTTGACTCCTCCCCCCATCAGTTGCTTTCTTATAGCTAACAATGAAAAAATTGAAAGGGAAATGAGAGAATTGATTGCATTTACTATAGCACCAAGAACTGTAAGGTACCTGGGAAAAAACCTAACCAAAGCGATAAATGATCTACACTTGAAGAAGTACAGAACACTCATGATAGAAATTGAAGAAGACACAGAAAGATGGAAGACCATTCCATGCTCATGGATCAGAAGAATAAACATTGTTAAAATGTCTATACTACCTAGAGCAATCTATACTTTCAGTGCCATCCTGATCAAAATTCCACCAGCATTTTTCAAAGAGCTGGAACAAACAGTCCTAAAATTTGTATGGAACCAGAAGAGACCCCGAATTGCTAAGGAAATGTTGAAAAAAAAAAAAAAAGAAAACTGGTGGAGGGCATCACATTGCCTGATTTCAAGCTTTACTACAAAGCTGTGGCCACCAAGACAGCATGGTACTGGCACAAAACAGACACATACAGCAGTGGAACAGAGTAGAGAGCCCAGATATGGACCCTCAAGTCTATGGTCAAATAATCTTTGACAAAGCAGGAAAAAATATCCAGTGGAAAAAGACAGTCTCTTCAAAAATGGTGCTGGGAAAATTGGACAGCTATGTGTAGAAGAATGAAACTGGATCATTCTCTCACACCATGCACAAAGATAAACTCGAAATGGATAAAAGACTTCAACGTGAGACAGGAATCCATCAGAATCCTAGAGGAGAACATAGGCAGTAACCTCTTTGATATCAGCCACAGCAATTTCTTTCAAGGTATGTCTCCAAAGGCAAAGGAAACAAAAGCGAAGATGAACTTTTGGGACTTCATCAAGATCAAAAGCTTCTGCACAGCAAAGGTATGCATAAACACAAAACTAGGTATAAAAATTTCTATGCTTAAAGGTATGTTTTTATAACTGTAAATATATACAAATGAATATGTATATTTAATATTTTTATACTGTTTACTTATATTTGTTATAGTATAAACTAATAAAATTAAAATTAAGAAATTCCAATTATGTATCACATTATGCTTTTTGTCTTAAGTACAATCAGTTTTCACTGAGACTAAATTTAGTTTCCAAGATGCAAGTTTTCTTATGAGTGTGCCGTGCCTCTATGCCCCGACATACATTCATCATTGCAGTTCTTGGCCACTCTTCTCCCATCCAAGTACTAACCAGGCCCGACCCTGCTTAGCTTCCGAGATTAGACGAGATCGGGCGCGTTTAGGGTGGTATGGCCGTAGACTTGGCCGCTCTTCTTTACTGAAATGATTGACATTTGCTTTCAGTTCGTGGAGAGGTCATCATTTAAATATTTTCCATCCACGTTATTCTTTTATTAACTCATATAAAATAAGGTGATACTTTATTCTGATGTGGCTTATTTCTTAAAGTATTAAAAGCCTCAACTTCAACTGACAGTGCTAAAGTTCCATTCTATTAAACTATTGTGCATTTCCTGGTCATCACTTTTAAAGGAAGTTTTAGCCCTTGCAGCTGGTAGAACAAGTCAACATGACCATAAGGGTGGACAGGGGACAGTTGTCATTTTTACACTAAGATATGCCAGTCATACAGCAGTCACATTCAACATGATTCAGAGCACACAGGCAAATGTGAACCATCAAGTTTGTGTGGCCATATTGAGCTATGAGGAAATCAAGATGGTCCTGAAAATGGTTCTACTAATTTTTGATTTAGTTGTAAACACAAGAACAGATCCATGGAATTCACAAATACAGCTAGAGAACACTGAGTTAGATGGCATGAATACACCATGTATCTAATCAGTAAATATTTAGGATTTAATAAATGTCCAGGTTTGTGAAAAGTACTGAATGATTACAACAGACATTGACTTTAATTTCATAAGAGTCTGTTTCAGTTCACTTTGTTCACCAATAAAATGCAAATATGGCCAATATAAAATTAGTAGCTAGTGAGTTGATAATTAATAGAATACGTATTTATTTAGTTTGAAATATTCACATGTATTCAAAAATATTTTGTTTCAAATCTTTACTTCTGTTTTCACAGATATAGAAATTGTTAAAGAAGTTCTCATACCTTTTCCTACATAGCAATTATGTTTAGGGAAAATACACTGAAATTATGTTAGTTAACTTTGTCAACCTTAAAATGAAATGGGCAGTTATTTTACCAGCACAGTGAATTTATATGGGAATAGCAGGGGAATTGAAATTCAAGACAGACAAACTATGACAAACCATAGGCGATTCTGGAGAGCAAAAGAGGGGGGCTTGCTTTTATTGATAAAAGAAGGAAATTGGGAGGGGCGATGTAGAACAAAAGTACATTAGAGGAACGTGAGAATTCAGACTTCTAATTGGTTGAGTGTGGGAGTTTCTCATTGGCTGTTGCTGTTGATGGGCAAGAAGAACATTTTCCTTCCTCCTGCTGGGGTAGTAGACTGTTTTTTTCTGCTGAGGAATGTGAGCTCAGATTCTTCCAGTTGGAGTCTGCAATCCACAGTGAGTGGTGTTGTATGAGAGCTCCCCCCTTCAGGGCTTTCCAACTCCGTTTTAGATGAGATTTCCTTAGTTTTCCCAACCTAAAGATCCAGAATGTCTTAGTTAAAGCTATAGATATTTTGCTTTACTAAACACAGGTCTATGTTTTTCCAGACTAGTTAAGGAAAAACATAATCCTTTTAAATTTTCCTGATTCCATACCTTATGGTAGTATTAACTCAGAGTGATGATAGGATAATGCTATATTTAATGTGATCACTATTCTTCATAATTTGACATGAATAACTAATTTACTCTCATTTTTAAATTTTCTAAATTTTTCTTCCACATTCTGAATGGCTTATTTGATGTTTTCCTCTTTTATAAAAATGTCATTACTTCAACAAGCAAATATAAAAACTCAGTGAAAATCATAACTTAGAAAAGCAGAAGTTTTTTGTAAAGTGCTTCCTGTGTATGATTCACATTTATTATCTTCCCTTTGAGCTTTTAATTCTTCAGTTCTTGCTTATACAGGAAAATAAACCATGTCCTTTTGACTTATTTTCTGAAGACGTTGCCATATTCCGAAAACATCTCTGAATATTTAAGGTCGTGTCAGCCTATTTAGGGGATTTCAAATTTCTAGGAAATATCTGATTCTTAGTAGCTTTCTGCCAAAATGATTCTAAACCTCATTTATTTCACTATGAGTCAATGGATTAGGATATATTCTTTAAGTAAGAAAGATTATTTAACATTTCACTTTTGCTTATGTAGATGGTGCTCTTAAGTTATGATTTCTTACATGACAAACAACTCATGAGGAAAGGCTCATTAATAATCTGCCAAATACTTTTGCCTTAATACTCAGTTGCCCATTAGTAATGTTACCCCTTGATTTTCTCCTGCCAGAAAAATGCTGATTCTTCGAAATTATTGGCAGGGACATGAATTTATACTGTGTGTGTGTGTGTGTGTGTGTGTGTGTGTGTGTGTGTTGGAAGAGAGATTGAGTGCAAAGAAAAAACCTAGCATTCCTTTTCAGGACATGAATTAAAGATGGGCTGTGTGAGGGTTTTGAAGTGGCGGGGGGTGGGAGGTTGGGGTACTGGCGCAAACGGTGCCTTTTGGCACTTCGGACAACCTCAGAGCGAGAGAAACCTGCGTGCCCCCACTGAGGTCAGCCCCAACCTTGGGCGCCGGATCCTCCCTGAAGTCGGAAGCATAGGCCCGGCCGCACCCGTCCTTCAACTCTGCTCCGAGAAGCACTGGGTGTGGTGCAAAAATAATGAATACTGTTATGCTGAAAATAAATAAAAAATAAATTAAAAAAAAAAAAAAAGATGGGCTGTGGAGGAACTTGTGGATTTGGGAAGGAAGGTGAGGCCAAAGTCTGCCCTCTTGAAAGGATAGAGGCTGTTGCAATTGAGAGGGAGAGAAATCTATTGAGAAGAATTCCTGAGCGGTAACATTTGACTGCGTGTGTGGTAAAGTCCCTGGCCTGGAGTAGAAGGGGAAAGTTGGGCTGAGAGCAGCTTTTGGTGGCAGGGAATATTATTTTCTTTTACCTGCTGCTATTCATACATTCCTTAGATCCTAGCAAACTGTAAAAGACTAAAACCATTAATGGTAACTGGAAATATCAGTTCCATGTCCAAATAATATATTTACAATGCTTCCTTCCCTATTTTACCATGTCTCTGTCAATTATCAGTGCTTTTATTCCCTCCTAAAACATTACTTTGGTTTTTAATCAAATGTATTCTTCGATTATGCTGCAGAGAAATGCAGTTTTCCCATGTGGCCCCTCTCCCTTAATTCTTTTTCTTTTTCACATTACAGTCCCTAATTTTTAGGGAAAAAAGATTTATAAATGAATCAAGGTACAGAATTCCTCAAAATACGAAAATCATTCTTACATTATTACAGATTGGTGAACACATTGATCACATCAGAGTATTTCAGTTAACGTTTTGTCATCAGAGATCACAGGTACAAGATGAAAAAAACATTCAGTTTATTCAGTTGTTAACAAATGTAGGAGGGGAAATGGAGATAGAAATACTAAGATTCTATGCAGAACCAGAAGTCCACTTTCTTTTCTCCCAGAGACAGTTTTATAAACCATGGTGGTGATTCTCCTAGCCATCCTGTTAAATATATTTGGTTAGATTACATTCTAAATTAAGCCAGTTCATTGGAGTAAATCTCTGTAGGACATATGGTTTTATAAAACTGTTTAATAGCTGAATGATGTAGAGCATCTCTAAAACCATCTTCTTGCAAAGGAGTGTTGTTAGGTCAAATGAACAAGAGAAAACAGGTAATAATATAATAAAAGGACTATTTTTACTAAATAGCAATTCATTTCATAATTTGTGATAGGTTCAACAACATCTTAGAAAATCATGGTGTGCATGTATATATTGAATGCATATATTCATATGTACATATTATGATTTAATAGCTAATGTTAATATTAGCTAAAATTTGGGCCTTAATATGGATTTGGTATGAGCATTTGTTATTCTAAAGAGATATGATTAACATATCTCTTTATTAACAATTAATAGCCTATATTTCATAATTTGGGTTAGAGTGATATAATTTATAAATAGTAATAATATGGAATTTTTTTCCACCCTTCCCAAGCTGGACATTCATCAGGTAAAGTAGAATTACCAGGAATATGTATTTTAGCTGATTATATGGGTGTGTTTTCTATGAGTTTTTGATTATTTAAAAAATACAAATGTTTTGAAGCTATGGAGTAAGATTAAACCAGTAGAGAACTGAGTTTATTGATTATTCTGCATTTTTCTTATCCATAATATGAAGTTATTCTGAAAAATTTTTTGCTAGCTATTAGAAAATAAGCTTAGTTTTATGGTAGTTCTTTGAATGCTCCCATCAAAGTTCCATCAATAGGAATGTGCGGTCAGCCTTCTTTTGATTAAATCAGTAGACATAATGTAGTAACACTTACATGTCCTCAGACAGTTTAATTACTTTAACAACACAAAAGAATGGCCAAGATTTTAGTCACTTGTGAGGTCTTCTAACTATATACCAGAGAATTGCATGGGTACTTGTCTTGAACCACCTTATAAAATAGAACTTCATCTGCTTATTACTTATGTATTATAATCTATATTAGTGAATTAGAGATGTGGACCAGGTAATCAAATATGTATACACTGAGATAGAAACACCCTTCATATTTTTTTCTGGAATTTATCTATATAAGAAAATAAAGTGAACCTGTTAAAAATATGAAAAAAATACTAGCCTGATGTTCATTCTTATTAAGAATTTGAGTAAAGCATTTGTTCTCCCTTAGTCTCAAGTCCTTAAAAAAAAAAGTGATCTTGGACTATATTCTGTCTGAGATATTCTGGTCAAATGATTATATGCCCAGGGATTTCAACCCTTGGTTGTGAATCAAAATCAACTGAGGGAATTTTGATCAAGCAGATTCAGGATGAAACTTTTGCATACATACCTTTAAAAGAAGTGCCACAATTGATTCTAATACCCAGCCAGGATATAGGATGGTGATTCTGTGCTATTTGATGCAAAGAACAAAACGGAAATCTCTAAGTCTACATATTGCTTATAATTTATCTGAATTTCACGTCTTGTGAAAAAAATGTCAGTGGGTATAGCATTGGTAAAATAGCGTTTTATCTCATTAAAAGAAATGGTGCTCACAGTGTTATTGGTAGAAAAAATGATCAGAATGGACAGTATATTAGGGTTCTCCAAAGAAACAGAACTAATATATATTTGTGCATGTGTGTATGTGTACATATATGTATACATACACACAAACACTTATATATGACTTACATATGATGTTTCTTTTTCCTTCCTGCGTATGTCGAATTTTAAGTTTCTCCAGATTTTGCTACCTTGGGTAATACCATTACTACTTTGTTTTTTAAAGCCTTTGAAAGTCTCTTGGGCCTATAAAAGGCACAGGGCTCTCAAAAAGTAGTACTCATGTTTTGATGTGCATAAGAATAATTGAAAGACCATGTAAAATGCATATTTTTGGCTTCATTCCTAGAAAATTCTGTCACAGTTTATATGGGGAGAGGGTGCCCATAAAATCTGCATTTTAAAGGAGTACCAGTTTCTCTCTAGTTTGCTCAGTAGGTATCCTATATTCATCCATCATAATGGAATATTTACTTTAAAAAAAACTAAACCTTTGGGGTGCCTCCATGGCTTAGTTGATGAACTGGCTGACTCTTGATTTCAACTCAGGTCATGATCTCAAGGTTGTAAGATTGAGCCTTGCATCAGGGTCTATGCTGAGCATGGAGCCTGCTTAAGATTTTCTCTCTCTCCCTCTGCCCCCTGCCTTGCCCCCCACTAGTTTACTTGTTCACACTCTCTCTCTCTCAAAAAATCCAACCCCCCCCCCAAAAAAACTAAACCTTTTATTTTGGAGTATTAAGTTTATAAAACACTTGCAGTGATTGTGTGGAGAGTTCCATGTATTCTCTTCACCCAACTTTCCCTAATGTTAATATTTTATTGTAACACATACCATAAAACTTAAAAAAAAATTGATAATTGCTGGGCTGCCTGAGTGGCTCAGTTGGTTAAGTGTCCTACTCTTGGTTTTTTGGCTCAGGTCATGATCTGACGGTTGTGAGATCTAGCCCCATATCAGGGTTGTGAGACCGAGTTCTGTGTTGGGTTTTTGCTCAGCATGGAGTCTGCTTGAGATTATTTCCCCCTCTCTCTCCCTTCCCCTCTGCTCCTCCCGCTACACACTCTCTCTCCCTCTAAAATAAATAAATTAAATCTTTAAAAAATGGTGTATTGCTTTTAGCTTCTCTCAAGAAGCTAAAATTCAGGGACGCCTGGGTGGCTCAGTTGGTTAAGCAGCTGCCTTCGGCTCAGGTCATGATCCCAGCGTCCTGGGATCGAGTCCCACATCGGGCTCCTTGCTCTGCAGGGAGCCTGCTTCTCCCTCAGCCAGCCTCTGCCTGCCATTCTGTCTGACTGTGCTCACTCTCTCTCCCTCCTCTCTCTGATAAATAAATAAAATCTTTAAAAAAAAAAAACTAAAATTCAGATTTGTAGGTTTTTTTTTTAACAATACTATACTTTTTCTGTTCCAGAATCCAATCTAGTATATCACATTGAATTAACTTGTCATTATTTGTCTTCAGTGGTCTTTGACAGGTTCTTAACCTTTCCATGTTTCCCTATGACCTTTCAGAAGAATAATTTTGAGAATTATTGGGCCAAGTATTTTGTAGAGTGATCCTAAATTTGGGTTTTTCAGGTGTTTTTGTCATGAGAGACCAGGATTCTGAGTTTTAGGGAAGAATACCATAAAAGTGAAACGTGTTTCTCATCACATTGTTTTGAGGGGTTTCATGATACTAGCATGAATAATAACTGGTGATGTTAACCTTGATTACTTAGTTAAGGTGAAGTCTGCCAGATTTAATCCCTGTAAAGTAAGGCTAGTATTTTCCCTTATTTTTTTTTAAAGATTTTATTTATTTATTTGACACAGAGAGTGAGAGCAGCAAGCAGAGGGAGAGGGAGAAGCAGGCTTCCCACTGAGCAGGGACCCCAGTGAAGGGCCTTAATCCCAGGACCCCGGGATCATGACCTGAGCTGAAGGCAGACATTTAACCATCTGAGCCACTCAGGCACCCCAGTATTATTCCCTTTTCATACTCTATCTTTTTGATTTATGTCCATACTATGAGGAAGGTGTTTAAAACCCACATCCTAAAGGGAGAAATATCTACATATATTATGTTAAATTCTTTGTAAGAAAGATTAGTACCTTCTTCCCCATTTATTTATGTATTCACTTATGTATATCAATTTGGACTCATGGACATTTCTTGTATATTGTGTAAAAATTTTAAAGTTTAGTTAATTATATTGTTCAGATTGTTCTAATGTAGGCCATCTGGTTATCCTTTAGTTTGGCTTCTGTGTTCTTTGACCTGCTTCTATTCTTTTGCTTTTTGAGCACTTCCTGTTTTTTGGCATTACATAATGGCTCAGGTTCATCTTATATTTTCATTGCCCCAGTCTTAGAATTAGTCAATTCTCCAAGGATGTCTTAGATTTTTTTGTTGTTGTTATTTTGGAGAATGCTATTTAGAAACCAATATCTGGATGCTGGATGTGCTTGTTGCTCCTTGGGTGTCATTATTTCTAGTCTCTAGGCAGTTTGAGCTAAGAAATATATGCATGTATACTAACTGATACATACACACGTCTCCTTAATCATTTCTTTAGGTATCTCTCTCTATACATACTAAGCATGAGTTTATACTGATGTCCATGACTCTAATCCAATATCATACAGTTCATTCTAGCCTTCTCTCCTTGCTTATTTGTAACTTCTTTTACTAATAGTGACTCACTTCATTTACCATTTTTTTTTATTTGTTCAAGCTTGTTTGAATGTAGTTTCATATTTTTTCTAAAGATTTTATTTATTTTTCAGAGAGAGCATATAAGCAGGGGGAACAGCAGGTAGAGGGAGAAGCAGGCTCTCTGCTGAGTAAGGAGCCCAACACAGGACTCGGTCCCAGGTCCCTGGGATCATGACCTGAAGTAAAGGCAGATGTTTCATCAACTGAGCCACATAGGCATCCCTGTAATTTCATATTTTAAAACCATACCCCGGTGAGAAACAAATTTACCAACTAAGATTGTGTTTATGTGCGGTTATTTTTGCATTTAGTCTTACATTTACCAATCAGAACATCATTTTCTAAGGTCACTTATGTCAGCTCCTTTTTCTCTATCCTCTTCAGTGCAGTTATATCATGTATAGATAATACAGTTAGATTTCTTTGTCACAGGCTACATTCCATTCTGGGATACTATGATTTTTTTAATTGCATACATTAAACTTTACCCTGTGATAAACTGTTCTGTAGGTTTTGACAAATGCATAGAATCATGTATTTTCCACCTAGTAATATAAAGAACAGTTGCATCACCCTAAAAATTTCCCTGAGTCCCCTTTGTAGTCAGTCAGTTCCTCCTAACCCCTGACAAGTACTGATTTGTTTTCCATCCCTATAATTTGCTTTTTTCCAGAATATTAAATAAACAGAATAATACAATATGTAGCCTTTTGGAGCTGGTATCTTTGACTTAGCAATATTTAAGATCTATCTGGTGTGAATCAGTTGTTTCTTTTTATCACTGATTAGTATCCTTTGTTTCCAAATCCAAATCTGATTATCAATTCATTTATTGAAGGACAAATTGATTATTTCCAGTTTGAGACAATTATGAATAAAGCTGCTATAAACATTTATGTATAGGTTTTTGTGTGAAAATAGATTTTCAATTAACTGAGAAACATGAATATTAGGTCCTATAGCAGGACCATTTTGCTCTGTAAGAAACTGCCAAACTGTTTTCCAGGTAGTTGTATTATTTTACATCCCCACTAGCAATGAATGTGAGCTCCTATTGCATTAAATCTTCATCATCATTTGGGATTGTCAGTTTTTAGATTTTAGCTACTCTAATAGGTGTGTAGTGATAGCTCATAGTGGCATTATTTGTATTGCCCTAATAAACAAATGATGAGCTTCTTTTCATACACTTACTTGCCATCTGTGTATCTTCTTTGGTGAATACATATATGCACTAGATTGTTTGTTTTATTATGTTGACTTTTGAAGAGTACCTTATATATCCTGGATATGAGTCCTTTTTACATTATATTCTTGAAAAGTGGAAAAAGATGAAGTGACCGTAAGGTATAAAAAGTGGTTTTTAATGAACAGTCATATGAAAATTTTTTAAGATACCCAATTGAACTTTAGTTATTTTTAAAATTTTAACCTATTTTTAAGTTTTTATTTAAATTCCAGTTAGTTAACATAGGGCACAATTTTAGTTTCAAGTATACAATATACTGATTCAAAACTTCCATACAACACCTGCACTTCTTAATCCTGGTCACCTATTTAACTCATCCCCCTCCCCCCAACCTTCCCCCTGGTAACCATCAGTTTGTTCTCTATAGTTAAGAGTCTCTTTTTGTGGTTTACCTCTCTCTGTATTTTCCCCTCTGCTTGTTTGTTTCTTAAATTCTATGTATGAGTGAAATCATAAGGTATTAGTCTTTCTCTGACTGTCTTTCTCTGGCTGACATATTTCACTTATCATAATGCTAAGTATATATTTATACATATTTATACACACATATATATGTATATATGTGTACATACATATATATGTATGACATCTTTATCCATTCATCAGTCAAAGGACACTTGGGCTGTTTTCATGGTCTGGCTATTGTAGATAATGCTGCTATAAACATTGGGGTGCGTGTATCTTTTTGAAATGGTATTTTTGTGGGTTTTATTGGGTAAATACCTAGTAATGCAAATACCTAGTACCCTAGTAGATGACAGGGTAGATCTATTTTTTAAATTTTTGTGGAATCTCCATACTGTTTTCCACAGTGGCTGCAACAGTTTGCGTTCTCATCAACAATGCAAGAGGGTTCCCTCTTCTCCACATCTTACCAACAACTGTTGTTCTTGTGTTGTTGATTTTGGCCATTCTGACTTGTGGGAGGTGATACATCCTTGAAATTTTGATTTCTATGTCTCCGATGATCAGTGATGTTGTGCATCTTTTTGTATGTCTGTTTGCCATCTGCATGTCTTCTTTGGAAAAATGACTATTCAGGTCTTCTGCCCATTTTTTAAATGGATTATTCATTTTTGGGGTATTGAGTTTTATAAGTTCTTTATATATTTTGGATACTAACCCCTTTCACAGGTCATTTGCAAATATCTTCTCCCATTCCCTAGGTTATCTTTTAGTTTTGTTGATTGTTTCCTTTGCTGTGCAGAAGCTTTTTATCTTGATGAAGTCCCAATTTGTTTCCTTTGCCTCAAAGACTTATGTAGAAGTTGCTATGACCAATGTCAAAGAAGTTACTGCCTGTTTTCTCCACCAGGATATTTATAGTTTCATGCCTCAGATTTAGGTCTTTAATCCATTTTGAATTTGTTTTTTTGGGTGGTGTAAGAAAATGGTCCAGTTTCATTCTTCTTCATGTTGGTCTCCACAGTTTTCCAACACCATTTGTTGAAGAGACTGCCTTTTTCCCATTGGATATTCTTGCCTGCTTTGTTGAAGATTAGCTGACTTTCGTTGTGGGTTCATTGGTGGGTTTTCTATTATGCTCCATGTATTTATGTGTCTGTTCTTATTCCAGTACCATAGTGTGCTGATCACTACGTAGCTTTGTAATGTAACTTGAGGTCCAGAATTGTGACACTTCCTGCTCAGCTTTTCTTTTTCAAGGGTTCTTTGGCTATTCAGGGTCTTCGTGGTTTCATACAAATTTTAAGATTGTTTTTTCTAGTTTTGTGAAAAATGCTGGTGGTATTTTGATAGGGATTACATTAAATTTGTAAATTGCTTTGCATTATATGGACATTTTAACAATATTTTTTCTTCCAATCCATGAATACGGAATGTCTTTCCATTTTTTTGTGTCATCTTCAATTTCTTTCATCAGTGTTTGACAGCTTTCACCATACAAAGGTCTCTCACCTCTTTGGTTGGGTTTCTTCCTAGGTATCTTATTAATTTTTGTACATTTTTAAATGGGATTGCTTCCTTGAATTCTCTATTGCTTCATTATTGGTGTATAGAAATGCAATAGATTTCTGTATTTGATTTTGTATCCTGAATTCATATTGACTTTACTGAACTCATGTATCAGTTCTAGCAGTTTTTTGGTGGAGTCTTTTGGGTTTTCTATATTAGAGTATCATGTCATCTGCAAATAGTGAAGGTTTGTCTCCTTGTTGATTTGGATGCCTTTTTTTTTTTTTTTTTTTAATTTCGCTATCTGATTGCTGAGGCTGGGACTTGCAGTATTATGTTAAAAAAACAGTGATGAGAGTAGACATTCCTATCTTGCTACTAACCTTAGATGAAAAGCTCTCAGTTTTTCCCCAATGAGGATAATATTACCTCTAGAATTTTCATAGATGGCTTTATTATGTTGAAGTCTGTTCCCTCTAAATCTTTGTTGAGGGTTTTTATATTGAATGGATGTTGTACTTTGTCAAGTGCTTTGTCTGCATCTATTGAGACAATCATGTGGTTTTCATCCTTTCTTTTATAAATGTAGTATATATCATATTGATTGATTTGTAAATATTAAGCCACCCTTGCAACCAAGGGATAAATCCCACCTGATCATGGTGAATGACTTTATTAATGAATTGTTGGATTCGGTTTGCTGGTATTTTATTGAGAATTTTTGCGTCCGTGTTCATCAGGGATATTGGCCAGTAGTTGTCTTTTTTTTTTTTTAATTTTTTTTTTTTTAAGATTTTATTTATTTATTTGAGAGAGAGAGACAGTGAGAGAGAGCATGAGCGAGGAGAAGGTCAGGGAGAGAAGCAGACTCCCCATGGAGCTGGGAGCCCGATGCGGGACTCGATCCCGGGACTCCAGGATCACGCCCTGAGCTGAAGGCAGTCGTCCAACCAACTGAGCCACCCAGGAGTCCCAGTAGTTGTCTTTTTAATGGAGATCTTCTCTGGTTTTGGTATCAGGGTGATGATGGCCTCATAGGATGAGTTTGGAAATTTTCCTTCCTTTTATTTATTTATTTTTTTGGAATAGTTTGAGAAGAACAGGTATTAACTCTTCTTTAAATGTTTGGTAGAATTTTCCTGGGAAGCTATCTGCCCCTGGACTTTTGTTTCTTGTAAGTTTCTTAATAACTAATTCAAATTTCTTACAGATTATCAAGCTTTCTATTTTGTCCTCTTTCAGTTTTGCTAATTTAAATATTTCTAGGAATTTATCTGTTCCAGGTTGTCCAATTTGTTGGTATATTATTTTTCATAATATTCTCTTGTAATTGTTTGCATTTCTGTGGTGTTGGTTGCTATTCCTCCTTTCTTATTTGTGACTTTGTTCATTTGGGTCATTTCTTTTTTCTTTTTGACAAGTCTGGCTAAGGGCTTGTCAATTTTATTAATCCTTTCAAAGAACCAGTTCCTTCTTCCGTTGATCTGTTCTATTGTGTTTTTTAGTTTTTATATCATTTACTTCTGCTCTGACCTTTATTATTTCCTTCCTTCTGCTAGCTTTAGGCTTCTTTTTTTGTCCTTTTTCTAGCTCCTGTAGGTATAGTGGTAGGTTGTTTATTTGAGATTTTTCTTCTTGAGGTATTCCTGTATTTGATATACTTCCCTCTTTGGACCACTTTTGGTGCATCCCGAAGGTTTTGGACTGGTGTGTTTTCTTTTTCCCTCTGAGTAGGGAGCCAAACGAAGGGCTCAGTCTCAGGACTCGGGATCATGACCTGAGCCAAAAGCAGACACTTAACTGACTGAGCCATCTAAATGCCCCTGGACTGTTGTGGTTTTATTTTCATTTGTTTCCATGTATTTTTAAAGTTTCTTCTTTGATTTCCCAGTTGACTGATACATTGTTTAGTAGCATGTTGTTTAACCTGCATGTATTTGTGTTCTTTCCAAATTTTTTCTTGTGGTTGACTTTTGGTATCATAGTGTTGTGGTCAAAAAAGAGGCATGGTATGATTTTAATCTTTTTGTATTTGTTGAGGCCTGATGTGACCTAATATGTGATCTGTTCTGGAGAATGCCCCATGTGCACTTGACAAGGATATGTGTTCTACTTGGTTTAGGATGGAGTGTCCTAAATGTATGTGTTAGGTCCTTCTGGTCCAGTGTGTCATTCAAAGCCACTGTTTCCTTGTTGATTTTCTGTTTAGATGATCTCTAAGTGGGGTGATAAATGTAAGTGGGGTGTTAAAGTCCCTTACTATTTTTGTATTATTGTAAATGAGTTCCTTTATGTTTTTTATTGATAGTGTTATATATTTCTGTGTTTCCCTGTTGGGTTCATAAATACTTACAATTGTTAGATCTTTCTGTTGGATTGTACTCTTTATTATGATAAAGTGCCTGTCTTTATCTCTTGTTATAGTCTTTGTTTTAAGTCTAGTTTGTCCAATATACATATTACTACTCTAGCTTTCTTTTGACATCCATTTGTTTGATAAATGTTTCTCCATCCCCTTACTTTGAATCTGTATGTGTGTTTAGATCTAAAATGAGTCTCTTATAGGCAGCATGCAGATAGGTCTTGTTTTTTATTCATTCTGACACCCTACATTGATTGGAGTGTTAAGTCCATTTACATTCAAAGTAATTATTGATAGATATATATTTAGTGCCATTTTATTACTTGTTGGTGTTTCTGGAGATGTTCTCTTATTCTTTCTTTGTCACTTTTAGTCTCTCCTTCGCACTCAAAGAGTCCCCTTTCCTATTTCTTGTAGGACTGGTTTATTGGTCATGAACTCCTTTCATTTTTGTTTGTCTGAGAAAGTCTGTCTCAACTTTTACTCTGAATGACAGTCTTGCTGAATACCGTATTGTTGGCTGCAGATTTTTCCCATTCAGCACTTTGAGTTATATCGTGCCACTTTCTTCTGGCTTGCCGAGTTTCTTTTGAGAAATCTCCAGCTAGCCTTATGGTCTTCCCTTGTAAATTAAGGAATTCTTTTGTCTTGTTGCTTCTAAGACTTTTTCTTCATGACTATATTTTGCACATTTAATTATAATATGTCTTAGTGTTGGCCTGCTTTTGTTGACTTTGATGGGAGTTCTGTGTGCTACCCAGAACTGGATGTGTGTTTCCTTCCCTTGAGTAGGAAAGTTTTTAGCTATTATTTCCTCAAAAAACATTTCTGCCCCCTTTTCTCTCTCTTCCTATTCTGTGACTCCTGGAATCTGAATGTTATTACATTTGATGGAGTCACTGAGTTCCCTAAGCCTGTTCTCATGTTGCATAATTCTTCTTTTTCTCTTTTGTTCAGCTTCATTATTTTCCATTATTTTGTCTTCTAGGTCACTGATTTATTCCTCTGCTTCTTCCAGCCTGGTGTTCATTGCATCAAACCTGTTTCCAATCTCATTTATTGCATTCTTCATTTCTTGTCAATTCTCTTCTAACTCTTTCATCTCTGTGGTAAGGGTCTCCCTGAAGTCTTCTATTCTTTTTTCTTTTTTTTTTTTTTAAAGATTTTATTTATTTATTTGACAGAGATCACAAGTAGGCAGAGAGAGAGAGGGGGGGAAGCAGGCTCCCTGCTGAGCAGAGAGCCCGATGCGGGACTCGATCCCAGGACCCTGAGATCATGACCTGAGCCGAAGGCAGCGGCTTAACCCACTGAGCCACCCAGGCGCCCTTCTATTCTTTTTTCAAGCCTGGTGGGTAGTCTTAAGATTGTTGGTTTAAATTCTCCATCAGACATGTTACTTATATCTGTTTTGCTTCAATCTCTGGCTGTGGCCTTATCTTGTTCTTTCATTTGTGTTAAATTACTGTGTCTTTGTGTTTTGTCTAAGTTTCTGATTTTTTCTCTATGTTAGAAAAGCCAGTTATGTCTCCTGCTCCTGAAAGTAATGGCTTTATAAAGAGTTCATATATTGTCCAGGGCCTACTACATCAGGGAGTGTCTGCCATGTGCATTGTGTACATTCTGCTCTTGTGTTTTTGCTGCTCTGTCCTTTAGGGCAGTTGTCTTCATAGACTCTCCTTGCCTGCAGTGGGCAGTGTTTGATCCTTAGCATGAGTGTGGTGAGTTTTAACTAGTTGTGCTCTGGTGTGCTTGTGAAATGAAACCCAGTACTAGTTTCATGAGAACTGAGGCTCTACAGAACACTCTGATTGGGAGGCATGGTGTGATCAGGAAGTTGTGACTGTCTTCTGAGGGAGAGACCTACTGTGTTGGGACTGAGGTGAACTTGGTTGAGAGAGGTAGTCCCAGCAGAGTGCAGAGGGGTGGTGCTTGGTTTAAGTGAGTTAGGCAGCCTTTGTGAAGTACTGCACTGCCTCCCTCCTGTGGCTTTGTGTTTGTGCTGAGGGGTGGGTTGGGGGGAATGGCACTGGTCAACATAGGGAAAGGTGTCTCCATGAATGCTGCCTTTTAGAGAGCCCTCTGAGAAGAGTAAATCTTCCCTGTGAGCATCAGGTACTCTTCAGAAAACTGTTTCCATGCTGTTTGCCCCTGGGTTTTCTGCCTGCCTTCTCCCCAGGAGCAGTGCAGTGCCCACAGGCTGTATCCCAACTAAGCCCACTGACCTTCAAAACTCCAGGCTTTCTAAGCCCCAGTGGTTGCAAATCACAGAATTCAGCGCCTCTCATTTTTGAAGGCAGTGGCTTTGGGGAATTGTTCTCTTTGGGCATTCCCCTGTGCACTCTTCTCTGCAATTCTCACTTGCCCTTCTCTGTGACCACAGCTCCCTCCCCTCTGTAACACCTTAATACCTTTCTCCCTAAACCACATCTATGTACTTCCTACTTTCTTTGAGGTGGCTTCTTCTCTTCATTTACCTGTGGAGTTCTGTCAGTCTTCAGGTTGATTTCTGGGGTATTTAGGATGATTTGATAGTTATCTAGTTGCGTTGTTTGATCGAGAAGAGAGGAGGGGTTCTTCTCTCTGCAGCTATTTTCCCTCTCTCCAACTTTATTATATTTTATTTTTATTTATTTATTTATTTATTTTTAAGATTTTACTTATTTATTTGGCAGAGAGAGAGAGAGCGAGAGCGAGCACAGGCAGAGTGGCAGGCAGAGTCAGAGGGAGAAGCAGGCTCCCTGTGGAGCAAGGAGCCCGATGTGGGACTTGATCCCAGGACTCTGGGATCATGACCCGAGCCGAAGGCAGCTGCCTAACTAGCTGAGCCACCCAGGCATCCCCAACTTTATTATATTTTAGATAAATACTCCTATTAGTTAGTAGTTAGAGTATTGTTATAGGAAATGATTGAAGCATTACCTCTTGAATTTAACACAAGGTATATAGAATTTCTCCAGATAAGAGGGTTATCTGCCTTACCAATTTAACATTATGAAATCTACTAAATATACTGAGAATTTAAAGAACACTCTTAATCTCACAAAACATACTGAGGGTTGCTGGAGGGAGGGGGGTTGGTAGAAGGGGGGTGGGGTTATGGACATTGGGGAGGGTATGTGCTTTGGTGAGTGCTGTGAAGTGTGTAAACCTGGCGATTCACAGACCTGTACCCCTGGGGATAAAACTATATGTTTATAAAAAATTTTAAAAAAATTAAAAAAAAAAACAAAAACAAAACATTCAAAAAAAAGAACATTCTTAAAATTAGTAAATGAAAGTATTTGTACGATATAAGTAGATCTCAAAGGTTTTTCTTCCCCTTTGTGCTTCAACTACAGCTTAGTTCTGATTATAATTATACTATATAAAATAACAACACTATACTGAATGTTTATTCTGTGCCTGACACTATGCAAAATCATGTTATGTAGATTATCTTGATTTATATGTAATCCATTTGTTTGATTTCATGAAAACCTTAAAATTAATAAATATTGCATCTAGTTTACAGAGGAGGAGTCAGAGGCAAAAGAGGCAGTTATCATGCCTTGTTTACAATGAAGACTAAGGCATGCTTGCTAGTAATGCTAGAAAACATCACTCATCTATATCTAACAAGGGAAATGATAAACATTCCCTTGGCAAGATAAAGATATTCAAAACAATTTGTTCTGTCATGAAAAATATGGGAAAAGAATAATTCAGAATGAATTTGTCTATATTTAAAAACTTAAAAAAATCTTTTTTTAAATGAAATGAAAAATTCCTTTTTTATAGGCATTATTTTAAGTGCCATAAAAGAGATAAAAATTTAACTGATATCATTCATGGAAAAATTAAGGTCTGCAATTGGATCAATGTGAGGGCCTCTTTAGCCAGAGTGCTTTCATCCGGTTAAACAGTGATTTTGTTGTTTATGCAGTAATACTTAAATTGACCCTGCCCCCCGCCCCCAGGGGAACTTACTTAAAAGCAAGTCTGGGAAACCAGTAGAATATGGTCGACCAGTCCCTGATAACAGAGCCCAAATACAAGGGTGGGTCAGGTCAGGTGGAGATAACAGCCGGAATGCAGGAATGAGTCAGGCCAGGTGGAGACATGCAATCAGTGGGGTGTGCATACTATCTCCCTAGCTACCAAGGAGTGTGGGCCCCGCCTTTTGGGCACCAGTTCTGACCAAGGTGATAGGCTAATTCAAATAGCTACTCTGGGATGAATTGTAATTCAGTTGGCCACCCATGTGTGACCTAGCATGACTGTGCAGCTTTGCCTGTGTGTTACAATCTAATTGGCCGCCTTTGTGTGGCCAGGCTCAGCCACATGGCCTTTGCTCTATAAAAGTTAGTCTGTAAGGCAGGGAAGGGTCACCCTCTCTGTAAGAGGCGGCCCCGAATGGTCGGTTTGATTCTTGATGCTTGGCGTGAAATAAAACTTTGCTTGACCTTTGCTTTGTAGCATTATCACTCCTTTGATTATGGACCTAACATCTATAGAGTGAGAAATATAACTCTGTGACATTAATTGCCTACTGCTTTAAGAAAGTCTTAATTGTCAGGGTCTAATTTATTTTTATTTATTTATTTATTTATTTGGAACTTTCTTTTCTTCTTAGAGATCATATTGTACTAGTAGTGTTTAAAATTCTTTAAAATCATTCCTTCCTTTAAAAAGTAATTTTGTTAAAGCCCTTCTTAGGGAATTCTTCGAATATGATTGCGTGATGGGAAAACTTCCTTAGCATTTGCTTATTTGTCTTATTTCATGGAATAGATCATCTGAGTGGGTATGAATATTTGGGGACAAAATAGATTTTATCAAGTGTTATTTTATTAACATATAGTATCCAGCATTTCTGGTAAAGGATTTGATGTACATCTGATTCTTATTCCTTAGTAGGTAAGTTGATCTCTGTTCTGAAATCTTTTGGAAAGGCTTATTTTTGAGTTTCTGAAATTTCACCTGTATATATTTCAGTATATATTATTTTTTTTATCTTTTAAGTTCAGTACTTTTTTCTGTAGACCTATTTTATTATGTAAACTCAGATCTTTCTTCAACTCAGGGATATTTGTTAATGTGTCTTTGATGATTGTTTACGTTCTCTGATTTTAGGACATTTGTTAGTATTGTGTTGGACTTAATCACCACATTTCTTAATTATCTCTCATATAATCACTTCACCTTTTGCTCAATATTTTAAAATATTTCCTATATTTTATTTCCTTTTTGCCTGATCCATTGCATTATTTAGTTCATATACTGAAGATTTAAATTCCAGAAACAATATTTTAATTTTTTATGTAGAGCATATAAGATATTAATTCCAAAATTATAAAGTTATATTACTTGCTCAAACTAAATTATAAATACAGATAAAACTCTCTAATGTGAATTTTTTCTCAAGGATGTTTCACTTGATCTCTGAAAGTTTAGTATATATTGCTTGAAAAAAAATGTTCTGAGGTCAAATTAGCCTAAGAAACCCATTTGACAAATGTCAAACTTATTCCTTGAATCCGTTATTTTGTTTTATTTTATTTTACAGCTTTTATTTATTTGTCAGAGTGAGAGAAAGAGAAAGAGGAGAGCAGAAGCAGGAAGAGTGGGAGGCAGAGGGAGAAGCAGGCTCCCAGGAAGCCTGATGCACGCTTGATCTCAGGACACTGGGATCATAACCTGAGCTGAAGGCAGAGGCTTAACCAACTGAGTTACCCAGCCAATCCCAAATCCATTATTTTAAATAGCATTTAATAAACTCATGAGCATTAGAAACTCTAAGAAGCTGTCTTATACAGAGAATTTTTCAGATTCATTTTACTTAAAATATTTATAAATCAAGAAACAAATTAAAGCACAGGGCAGTCTAAGAAATGGAAAAATACCACTTTAGAATAGGTGACATTGGAAATATATTTTTACGGTGAGATTTTAAAAAATTAATGTATGTTGCTAGAAATTTCTTATATTTTTGTATTAAATATGTACATTAAGAGCTATTCCTGAGTATGAGAGTGAGGGAATATCATTTATTCCTCCATTCCCCATTCCATTTCGTTCTGCAGGATTTCAGAACTAACTTTTTATACTTTTGCTCTGATGAGAGTTTGGAAGTTTGGTTGTATTTTTCTCGATGATGTAATGATATAAATGAGGGTATTCCAAGGACTACTGAAAGGCTTTATTAAGTTTATTTCAGCTTTCCTCCTTAACACTTCCAAGAGAGCAGTATTCAGTTAAGATCTATCTTTATGGGAGTAGCTGTTGACAGGGTTTAAATGAAGCACTGTTTAAGATTTTTCTTATATAAAATTTATTATAATCAGATCGACACTGGGCCTTAGAAATAGCTTTGTGAAAGAAGAACTAGCAACATACATATTGATTGACTTCCTTTGTAATAAGTTGAATTATATGGGATACTGTTTGTTTTGTAGTGATACTCTAGAAAAATGGCATTTATTTATAGTGGTGACTTTTCTTCCCCCAAAAGAGTGGGCAGAATATTTTCAAAAATATTAGAAATACTTCAGCATAGTCAATTTTGGGGTTGCAACTATATTTTATTTTAATTGATTTAACTCATATGGTTAAGTGTTTGCAAACCCCTTTGGACGTAAATCTTTGGTACATTATAGTGCATTATTGAATACTGTTCATTAGATAATAGAATTTTATGAATTTTGTTAATTTTTTCCTTTTCTTACCAGGAGTAAATAAGGTGATCATTCTAAATAATAAATTTTGTAAAGTATTGGTAAGATGGCTTTGCTGAAAAAAAAGGCAAGCAAAAATAAATGAAAAGCTTGTTGCTATCTTCTGCCACCATCATTTTGTGGAACACAAGTTTCATATTCACATTAAAAAGACATATTGCTCATGTTGATCATTAACCAGGAAAATGAGCCATAGGGGATACATTATGCTAAAGAACAGTTAAATGAGACATATTCCCAAGACATTTGCTTCTGGAAAACAACCTATAACTAAAATCTTTTAAACAGCATTTCATCTTTTTATAAACTGTTACACTGAAAAAGTAGAAGGCAATACCCAAATTCAAGATGTAACTATGCCCCCACATTGTGTGACCTTATATATCTGTAAATTGAAGTCCTCCTTTTACACTAATTTTAGTTTTAATAGTATTCTGACAATTGGCAAAAAAGTTATAAATAATAGCATTATGATATAATGGCAGACTTGGGAATTGAGATAATTCCATGATCGATATTCTCAGTGTACTGCTACTTCATTTAAAATACATAGATGCACAATGAATGCAATAATCATTCTTTATTCCCTTCTTAGGAGGTGATGAAAGATGGAATTTTTTTGTCAAATTAGCCCTCAGTTGAAAGCCTGACTCCACACTTTCCAAGCTATGTGAACTTTTATATAGTGAGTTACTCATCAGAAAAATAGGACTAATAACACCAGATAATAGAAGTATTAAATTAGGTGATATATTTTAAATGACACCAATCATACACTTACGTTATTGGTTTCAATTGATATGTGATAATAATTATTTAAAAGGCTGACTTTGAGAGAGTAGTATATTTATTATGTAAAAACTCAAGTTAATCATTTCACTTTAGCTTTTTCTATTTTTTTAAAGATTTATTTATTTATTTGAAAGAGAGCGAGAGAGAGAACACGTGCATGAGCTGCGGTGTGGGGAGGAGGGAGAGAGAGTGAGAGAGAATGGAAGCAGACTCCCTGCTGAGCATGGAGGCCTACTTGGAGCTCAGGACTCTGAGATCATGACTTGAGCTGAAACCAGGAGTTGGATGCTTAACTGACTAAGCCATCCAGGTACCCTCACTTTAGATTTTTCTAAGTTTGCAAGGCTAGTATAATAGCTTTTTTTCTTCCTTTTCACATTATCTTTTTTTTTTTCTTTTCTCGGTAGTCACTGAAATATCATTTATATTTTTTCTGGTAGCAATATTAGTAGGTAGTACATTTACAACATATGAATAGCTTTTGGAATTAATAAATACCAAAAATTACTATAAAACGGGAAGTAGACTTCAAAAGTGAACTTAAAAAGGCTTTAGGTATTTTTTATGTTATAGTCCTGAATTGCTATATAATTTTAAGAGTACCTATCTTGTCTAACAACAGCAAAAAAAGGAACCTTAGAATTTGTCTATTTCCATAACAGATTTTTTTTCTTCTGCAGGTTTAATAATAATTGTCTAAGAAGTAGTAGATCTTGTAAAGTTATTTTAGTTCACTGACTACAGATATAGTAAATACTGGTATTGATATTCTGTATTGTATTATGAAAGTTTTCATAGCTTATAGTGATGAATTTGCTTTTTTTTAAAGAAAATGAAGGAAAGATTGCAAATATGCCACATATAGTAGATTTTAGTGATTTTTACTTTTTAATTAAAATATTTTGGGGCTTTATTGAGATACAATGACATACAGTGTTATGTAAGTTTAGCATGTACAATATGATTTGATACTCATATATATTGTGGGATGATTATCACAATAAGATTAGTTAATACATCCATTACCTTCCATAATTACAATTTTTTTCTGTGTGGTGAGAACATTTAAGATCTACTCACTTAGCAACTTTCAATAATATAATACAGAATTATTAGCTATAGACACCATGCTATGCATTAGATACTTAGAACTTGTTTATCTTACAACCCTTTGACTGGCTTCTCCCCATTTCCACAACTTCCCAGCCACTGGCAACTACCATTCTACTCTCTTGTTTCTTGGGTTTGGTATTTCGATACCACATACAACTGAGATCCTCCAGTATTTGTCTTTCTCTGTCTTCTCACTTATTTCATTTATCTTAATTCCTCCCAAGGTCTATCCATATTGTTGCAAATGGCAGAGTTTCTTCTTTTTTTATAGCCAAATAATATTCCTATCTCTCTATCATGTACATACATCATATGTGATGTACATGATATACATATGATGCATATATGTCAGATATATACATATCTCATATTTTTAAAATTTTATTTATCCATTCATCCATCAAGGGACACTTAGATTGTTTCCATATCTTTTCTAAATGGTTTTTAAATGTTATTTGCTTCCCCCTGGATGCAAGGAAGAATGTGGTAGACAAGGTATGATTACTGTAATTAGAAACACATGTCGCATTCAACTGCTCACATGACAAAAGACTAGAGATAAAGGAATCAGAATGGCTTTTTCTTTTTTTTTTCTTTTTTTTTTAAAGATTTTATTTATTTGACAGAGAGAGATCACAAGTAGGCAGAGAGGCAGGCAGAGAGAGAGAGGAGGAAGCAGGCTCCCCGCTGAGCAGAGAGCCCGATGCGGGGCTCGATCCCAGGACCCTGAGATCATGACCTGAGCCGAAGGCAGCGGCTTAACCCACTGAGCCACCCAGGCGCCCAGAATGGCTTTTTCTAAACCAATACTCCATTTGCGAGCTAGAGCCCACAACATGAATTTAGGGACCAGTAAATCTACTAATTTTTTTTCCTCTGATGTCGAGGAAGTTGCTCAGCTACCTTCCCAACCTTATCCCATTTCACCAGATGCCTATGATAATATTGTGACCTTCTTTATCAAATTTGTTAATAATATAAGAATTGGTCCTCTTTCTCCAGCTGTTTTTTTAGAAGTGAACACTGTCACTGCTGCTTTTGATGTAGGTAGTATGTCATCATAAGGAACTCTTCAACTGCTACAAATATATGGGGACCAGCTACTGAAAGCTAATAGAAATCCAACTATTTAGTTGTATTAAATGATCTAACCCTTTGTTTTCTCTGCCTAAGAATGTATTTTTTTTTAAAGATTTTATTTTATTTATTTGACAGAGAGAGATCACAAGTAGGCAGAAAGGCAGGTAGAGAGAGAGAAGGAAGCAGGCTCCCTGCAGAGCAGAGAGCCCGATGCGGGACTCGATCCCAGGACCCTGAGATCATGACCTGAGCTGAAGGCAGCGGCTTAACCCACTGAGCCACCCAGGCGCCCCTAAGAATGTATTTTAAGGTTGAAAGAAGTCAGGTTCAGCTGTGCTTCTCTGATGCTACAGAGTGGATGTGTTTTCACATACATTTAGCTCAGAATTATCCTGAATGGGGGTGATTTTTAGCTCCTTATTTTTATGACATTCCATAATCGCTCAACATTGTATATATAATTTATGATATTCACGATGTGTTCTTATTTTCCTTCATACTCACCTCTGTCAGGAAGAATTTGAAAAAGAAAAAGTTAGTTGTCAGTTTTAAATTACAGTGGCACAAGATCATGATTAAGTTTTTAAATTCTCTGGCCAATGCTTGAAAAAACATTTTTGAATATTAGCAAGGGACATATTTCTGATATCATTTATCTTCTGATGTTCATTAAGGCACACTTCACACAGCTGTTATTGAGCTCAAAACTTACGTTACATAGAAAAGTAGTGTATTTCTTTTTTTTTTTTTTTTAAAGATTTTATTTATTTATTTGACAGAGAGAGATCACAAGTAGGCAGAGAGGCAGGCAGAGAGAGGTGGGGGGGAAGCAGGCTCCCTGCTGAGCAGAGAGCCCGATGCGGGACTCGATCCCAGGACCCTGAGATCATGACCTGAGCCGAAGGCAGAGGCTTAATCCACTGAGCCACCCAGGCGCCCGAAAAGTAGTGTATTTCTGTGTGGTGCTTGGGAATAATTTCATTTCTCAAAATCTTCTATAAAGTCTAGTCATATTTAATGACTGAATGGGTAGGAAAGGCATGTTAGTAGAATATTCTAATTTGCTTCTGTGATCCTTTGGTCATGTATGTTGGGTCTAAACACTAGAGTTAGAGAAATTAATCAAACTTGGTCTGATATTTCCTTAGGTTTCCTCTTTACGCGTTGGGAATTTAAAGCAAAGAGCTATTTCATATTTAGCACAACATCCCTCATTACCAAGTGATAAAAGGGAAAATTTACTTGACAATCAAGACTTTTATAAGCATTCACAACCACATTTAATTTTCAAAAATCAAAGTTAAATAGGTATTGTTATTCCAAGTTTGAGATGAGATAGCATTCTGCAGAAAAGCTTGCCACAGGATTAGAACATGGCAGTGCTGGAATATGAATTCATTTCTGCCTACCTCCAAAAGTTGTGCTCTCAATACTCCTTCATGCAAAGTCTCAGAAATGAAAAATAATTTCCTTTGTCTTTATCAAAGCTTATATTCCTAGAGCCAAACTCTCCCAAGGGTTTGTTATCCCTTATTGGACACTGTGGTACAACTGATTATTGTAATATTTGTATAACATACCATCAACTCCAGGGGAATGGCTGGCTTAAAGTTGAGGTTTACATGGGCATACATGTTATCAAAGGAAATTTTAACTACATGTTATGCTACAATATAACATAAACTATTTTCCTAACCTAAGCAAATGCTTACTTAGAACAACTTTAATATGAACATAACCTGGTTAGCATTGTTTGATAATTATACAGTGCTTGTTTTCACAAGGGTTTCTACAAATAGAAATTTTTTTTCAAAAAAAATAGAAAGAATAAGTTACAATAATTTTTCTTTTTTGCAGTTGATTCAAAAAGTTGTGTGCTGTGTGCTTGGGCAAAAAAGTAAATGGTAAAAGGATAAATACGAAATCATAAGTTTCCAGTTTTATAAAATATTAAGCAACAGGAGTGGCTGTTTTGTTATCTTTCAGTTCTTCCATATGCCGTCAATTTCTTCCTCATGACACAAATGTCCGTTGAAGAAATTATGTGATAGTTTTTTTTTAAGGCATAGTTTTTATTATACACAATAAAGGTTCCTTATTTAGTCTAATGATAGATTGACAAGAGGACAATATCCTTAACCTCTGTTTAAATGATGAGATCAGGAGAACATGGCATGAGTATCACCAGCCTTTCAATCAAATTCCATTTGGTTTGTGGCTTTATATCTTTTCCATAGTGGAATTTATCTCCATTCCTCCCATATAAATGACAAAGCTCTAGTTGCTTTAACAGTCAAGATGCAAGAGCAAGGTACCAGTGACACCAGAAAATGAAAGTGTATCTTAATTTTTTTTTATTAGAGGCCCCAGTGCATATGTTCTTACTCTACCTTAGTTTGCATCCTAGTTGGAGTCCAGTGTTTCAAGGTGATTGCTTCATTGTCCATGATATTGCTGCATGTCAGCAGGAAATAATACACATAATGAGAAAATTTTGACTGGAATTTTTTTGTATACCTTATCTGGGGTTTTCTTAGTTATAAAATGAAGATAATAATACTTTTGGATTTGTCTATGTTGTAAACCTTTTTTTTTTTTTAAAGATTTTATTTATTTATTTGACAGAGAGAAATCACAAGCAGACGGAGAGGCAGGTAGAGAGAGAGGAGGAAGCAGGCTCCCTGCTGAGCAGAGAGCCCGATGCGGGACTTGATCCCAGGACCCTGAGATCATGACCTGAGCCGAAGGCAGCGGCTTAATCCACTGAGCCACCCAGGCGCCCCTATGTTGTAAACCTTAAAAAGAAAAATAAAGATTATTAATGGACTTTGAAAACTATAGTAGGCTATACTAACAAAATTATATATCAGGCTCTCCTGATTTTCCTCTCCTAAAAACTGTACATTTGAGGTCAGGTTATTTTTTGAAGTCTCACTGGTGCTTAAAATCCAAAAAAATCCAATACTGCTTCTGTTTATTTCTGTATGACAATTAATACCAATGCAGGTAATTATAGCAGTGGAAAAACCCACATAATTTCTCCGAAATATTTTGCTGAAAGAAGCCATCACCAGTAAGCAACAGGAAGCTTTACTAGTGACTCTTATTTTGCAAATATACCTTTTCATTTTAATCAAATAAGATTGAGTGGAATTTAAAGCTGTCATGCAGGATAAATATCATTAAAGCTACTTTTTCTTGGCTTCTCTTTGCCTTATTCGTACTCTTCTTCCTTCCTCTCTCCCCTCCTACTTTTCCATAGATCTATGCTGATTGTTGTTCTGTGATGCTTGTGGTATTAAGCATTTATATAAAGTACTCCCTTAATTGTCACCCAAATCTGAGTTTGATGATAGGGTTTCCATTTTATCGATGAGGGAACATGTTCTATGAAATGTAAGGTCACATAACCAAAATGTGGGAAAGTAGATTTTATGGACCTGAACAACGAATGTGTAAGTGTGAACACTGCTGCGTGAAACCCAAGGCTTGAAGGGAGAGCCACAGAAACAGATAACATTAGGCCAGAGGGCATAATAATGGCTTCTTTGATGTCTGAATAAATAAGTACAGGGATTTCCCAGATTTAGAAGCCATTAGTGACTCACTTCTCTAGCATACTAGAGTGGGTTCTTTAATAGAAAGTAATTAGGAAAGGAGAGTCCTTGTCTAAAATCATAAGGTATTTTAAAAAAAGCAATCATAAAATTGGACTTAAAGCGGGGAGTATTGAAATGGGATCACAGCTGCCTGAGTGAAAGCCTATCAATAGGGAAGGTCAGTAAACGTCTGAAAGGATGTATTGACTAAATCTGGAATTCAGTAGCATGTTGGTTGTGTGTATGTGGGAGGGGTGTTTATGTGTATAAGTAAATTTAGATGAACCTAGAGAATTAACTAGCAAGTGAATTTGACTAGAATTATATTTTAGGAAAAATAAACTTGAGAAGAGAGACTAGTTTGGAAACCATTGCAGAAGTAAGGTACAGTGGTGACATGGACCTAAGTTTATGCTGAGAAATTCTAGGCCTTTGCTTACAAAAATCCATAGAAAAGACCTACTTCTTCAGGCATGAGATGCTCAAGACAAACTTTATTTGAAATAGGAAATTTGCACATAAACAGATATTTTTCCCATCCTATTAGGTTGAAATATATACATATACTTCCATTTACAGATTAATTCCTTCCTTAATGGAAACAGAAGTGCCCTCTAGATCTGCACTATGAATCTTTCTAGCTACAAATTTTCCTGTCCCAGACATTTTAGCTGTTATTTTGGAAATGTAAAGAAGTTGTTTGATTTCTTATTTTAACTTGCTATTCATGAAATGAAAAGATTAATTTCATTTGAATAGATAGGCTAGGATTTTTTTTTATAGGCTAGGATTTTGATGTTGCTGTGTAGTTTTACCTACAGAGATCTCCTGTGTACACTAGATTTGCCAGAGACTTAAAGATCCCTGCTATTTTGCACCTGTGTTATATGATATGGAAATATTCTTTGGTGGTGAACTTTTATGCATATTGTGAAATTAAAAAAAACATTTAATACAGAGATACGATAAAATGGTTTAATCAAGTTTTACCTATAATTCAAGTAGCTTGCAAACTGATTTTGGGGGCTTGATGGACTCTTAAAAGGGGAGATAATAATTTCATTGTTAAAGAGACCTAACATTATTTTGATTATAGATTTAAATTTTGGGAGGCACCTGGGTGGCTCAGTAGATTGTCTGTCTTCAGCTCAGGTCATGATCCCAGGGTACTGGGATTGAGCACCATGTCAGGCTGCCTGCTCAGTGGGGAACCTGCTTCTCCCTCTCTTCTCTGTAGCTCCTCCTGCTTGTGCTTTCTCTCTCATTCTGTCAAATAATTAAAACCTTAAATATATAAATTAAAAAATATTTCAATTTTTGGTTGAAATACTTGTCATAGTTATTTTGTTAGAGTTTTAATGTATTTCTCCTTTTACTTAGCACAATTATTTTAAGGTTATTTCCATATTACAGGTGACATAATTAGACCATTTCTGTTTTTAAGAGTAGTTCTGCTTTTAATTATGACTTTATTTTTACAAATAATCAATATTATAATATAATACAATGCTATAAAAATATGAGAATATATGTGAATATTGATTTCATAGTTAATGAAATGTAAGATATTGATGAACTAAGCAGAAAGTCACTGAAGAATGTTTATAAGCATTAGGTATTAAACTGATGGATACTATGGAATCAAAGGTGTAAAAACACAGTGACACACTCATCATGAATTCTGATCGCTATTAAAATGAAAGAGGTTCAGAGAACGCCCCTCAAAATCAATAAGAATAGGCCCACACCCTGTCACCTAATAGTAAAATTTAGAAGCCTTAGTGACAAAGAGAAAATCCTGAAAGCAGCCCGGGAAAAATGAAAGAGAGAAATTGCCAAATAAGTAGTGAAAAGAGAAATGTTTAACTATCTTCCTGTGCATCATCTACATTTGAGTTGATTTTTATTACTTGGTGTATAGGAGTCTTAGAATCATATTTCTGCCCACCCCTTCCTGGTAAACAACTTCTCAAGGTAGCCTGGCATTCTATAGCCCTTGCTTAGAATGAAATCTTTAAAGGCAATTGTTCCATACAGATCTTCAAGAATATTCTGTTCAGGAATAATTCCCTGTTCCAAAACTCCTCTCTTGAGCTTTAAGTAAGATCTTGGGGTCAATTAAATGTTCATTATTTATTAGCTTTTTCCACAACTTGGGCTTCAGGTACCATGCTCCGTACCTCATCTTCATCTAATTGGGTTTATCAGGTTACTGTGGTATCTGGAGTTTCCTTTCCCAGTTTTGTTCCTGTAAGGAGAATTTTATTTCCTTCATTTTATTTAGCCGCATTCTGTACTTTAGCTCTGAAGGAACCTGGTTTACTTTTTTCATGCAGACCATGTCGTCTGTTGGTTTGCACTCACAGTCAACATCAAACTATTTCATGATGAACTTTTTGTCAATGGCCATGTATCCAAAAGTAGCAACCATTTGCAGAATTTATAAAATCCTCTGGGTATTTTTCTATGAAGAGGAAGATTTTTGAGCAAGACTTTGTGCTTGGTCTCTTTTCCTTATGGGGTAATTCATCTGGATGTAACACAGGAGTGTTCTTGGGAAGTTCCAGGTTGACGTTGGCAGGACATTTCTTACAAAGTTTTTGGGGGGACTTCATTCTTTTTTCACTGTTCTGACAATAGGCACATGCATCTTCCAGCTTCCTGTCAGGATTAAGTACTTCTAGCACATTTATAAGAGGTCTGGAGGTAGATTGTTCTCTAGACTTGGGTAGAGAGCCAAGAGATGCTCAGTCACGTGGGCTTCAGTGTCCTCTAGGAATGCACTCCATGCTAGCAGGGCCAGTGAGAGGATGGAAAATAGATCTGCCGTTAGTCAGTTTTTTTCCTGACTTTATGGGTGCAGGTTGAGGGTCTTTGTGAGCATTCATGGGGAGAAAGCCCTCCTTAGGGCTGTGAATGATCAGATCTTCACAAAGATCCACAAAGTGGATACTCCCTCCTGGAGTTGTCCAGCCCCTCTTTCACAAATATTCACCCCATCAACTGTCCAGAACTTCAGAAGCTTGTTATTGTGCTTTGCAAAACACTTGGAAGGTATCTGTCTTTGTACCAGGGCTTGCAGTTCATGCCCAGGGTGTTTATTTAAGATTTTAAGAAACAACCAGCTTTCTCAAAGTTGTTGTACTATTTAATATTCCTTCTAGTAATATATAAGAATTGCACTGCCTCCACATACTCCCCAACACTCAGCGTGGTTAGTCATATTAATTTTGGTTATTCTGATAGGTATGTAATGATACCTCATAGTTTTCAATTTGCATTTCCATAATGAGTACTGTTGTTACGCATCTGTTCATATGCTTATTTGCCATTTATATCTCTCTTGTGGGGAAGTGTCTGTCCAAATTTTTTGCACATTTTAAAATTGTTTTGCTTGATATCTTGTTGAATTTTGAGAGTTCTTTGTGTATTCTGGATGTAAGTCCTTTATCAGATAAATGATTTGTATTTTTTTCTCTCCATTTATGGCTTTTTCATTGTCTCAACATTGTCGTTCAAAGATCACAAGTTTTAAAACTTGATGCAGTTCAGTTTATCAATTTTATTTTTTGTGGCTTATACTTTTTGAGTTGTATCTTAGAAATACTTGCCTTTCCAAAGGTCACAAAAGTATTTTTTTTTTCATTTGGATCTTCATTTTTTTAAAAAAGATTTTATTTATTTATTTGACAGAGAGAGAGATCACAAGTAGGCAGAGAGGCAGGCAGAGAGAGAGGGAGAAGCAGGCTCCCTGCCAAGCAGAGAGCCTGATGCGGGACTCGATCCCAGGACCCTGAGATCATGACCTGAGCCAAAGGCAGAGGCTTAACCCACTGAGCCACCCAGGCGCCCCTGGATCTTCATTTTTTAATTAATTTCTTTTTGCAAACAGTGCACTATTTGCATCAAAGTTTTTATTTTTATTTTTTGCTTGTGAATATCCAGTAATTCCAGAAATAGTTTTTGAAAGCATCAGCTTTTTTTCCCATTGAATTATTTTTGTAGAGTGGTAGAAAATGAGTTGTTATATTTCTGGCTACACATATCTCAACACTCTTTTCTGATTCATTGATATCTTCTGTCTTTACACCACTTCCATGCTGTGTTGATTACTTTAGCTTTATAATAAGTCTTGAAATTGGGCTATATTGGTCCTCCAAATCCATTCTTTTCTTACAAAGGTTTGGCTTTGGGGGGGGGGCTGTAGGTTCTTTAAATTTAAAAAATTTAAAAGACCCCAGAAATTGACCTGAAGATAGATAGCACAAACTCCACACCTAAAGGGAGAAGATGGACCAAATCCAAGAAGTTAGGAAGTGCAGACACTGGCGTAGGGGAGAAAGGGATCATGAGTACTCTGGAAGGCAGGGAGCCAGGGTCACGGAGAAGGGTGAGACAGAAAGGGAACATACAAGGAGCATGTTTCTTCAAAGCCAGGGGTTTGAAAGATGAGAGGTGCTGAATTTCACAGGTTCTTACAACCAGTGGTGCTTAAAGCTGGAGTTTTAAAGGCCAGTGGGCTTGCCTGGGATAGAGATCAGAGGGCACTGTGCTGCTCCTAGGAAGAAGGTAGGCAAACAGCATGGACACAGCAATTTGAAGAACACCTGGGGCACAAAGGGTGATGATTCACCTTTTTTGAACACATCCTGAGGGTCAGCATTTATGGAGATGCTCCTCTATGAACAAAGGGGCTGGCTGGTGCCATTTCCCTTTATCACACCTCCGCAGAAACACAGAGCCACACTCTGGAAATAATGCAGCAACAACATTGGCTGCCTAATTTACTTATACCAAGCCCCACAAACCCTGTGCTCTGGCAGGACTACCCTTCTCAGTCAAGCTTGCCTCAGTCCCAGCATAATGGGTTCATACCCCAGACCACCAGGACAAGCCCCTGCCCACAACACATCCCTAAAGCATGGGATTTTAAAGGTCAGTAGGTTTGGCTGGGATAGAGCCTGGAGGGCACCGCAGTGTTCTAGAGAAAAGACAAGCAAAAAAACCCAGAGGCAGGCAGCATGGAAACAGTGATATGAAAAAATGCCTAGGGCACATGTGGGGAGATTATTCAACTTTTCAGAGAGTGTGAGAGGTATCATTCAAGGAGATGCCTCTCTTTGAAGAAAGGAGCTGGCTGGCATCATGTATCTCCCTCTTCCCCTCAGCACAAACACAAAGCCACCTGTGGGAAGCAGTGCAGTGCCCACACTGGCTGCCTGTCTTGCTTACACCAGGTACCACCCCCTGTGCTCTGTTGGGACTGCCTCTCTTAGACAAGCTTGTATTCACTCCGCACGGTAGGCCTCTCCCTTAGAAGACCCATCAGAACTCCCTGGCCACACCATGTCTCCCAACCAGAGAGGTCTATAGGGCCTCAGTTGTCATGAAAGTAGTATCAGGTCTCATTTCACAGGCACACCAGAGCACACCTAGTTAAAACTCACCACATTTGTGCCAAGGATCAAATACTGCCCACTGCAGGCAAGGAGAGCCTCTGGAGACAACTGCCCTAAAGGACAGAGCAGCCAAAACACTACAGCAGAATGTACACAGCACATATGGGAGACATAGGGGTGCTATGTCTCTTGCTATGATACTTGCTATGATATTTGCTTTAACTGACTTATTTTGCTTAACATAATGCCCTCTAGTTCTATCCACATTTTTGCAAATGGCAAGATTTCATTCTTTTTGATGCCTAAGTAATATTCCTGTGTGTGTGCGTGTGTGTGTGTGTAAAAGAGAGAGAGATGCCCCTTTTTCTTTATCCATCAGTCAGTGGGACATTTGGGCTCTTTCTATAATTTACCTATTGTTGATACTGCTGGCATAAACATTGGGGTGTGTGTGCCCCTTAGAATCAGAATTTTTGTATTGTTTGGATAAATGCCTAGTAGTGCAATTGCTGACTTGTAGGGAAGTTCTATTTTTAACTTTCTAAGAAAACTTTATACTGTTTTCCAGAGTGGCTGCACCAGTTTGCCTTCCCATGAATAGTGAAAAAGGGTTCCCCTTTCTCCACAACCTCACCAACTTCTGTTGTTTCCTGACTTATTAATTTTAGCCATTCTGACATGTGTGAGGTGGTATCTCGTTGTGGTTTTGATTTGTATTTTCCTGATGTCAAATGATGTGGAGCATTTTTTCATGTGTCTGTTGGCCATTTGTATGTCTTCTTGGGGAAAATGTCTTTTCATGTCTTCTACCCATTTCTTGATTGGATTTTTTGTTTTTTTGGGTGTTGAGTATGATGAGTTCTTTATAGATACTGGATACTAGCAAATACCTTCTTCCATTCCGTAGGTTGCCTTTTAGTTTTGTTGATTGTTTCCTTCACTGTGCAGAAGCTTTTATCTTGATGAAGTCCCACTAGTTCATTTTTGCTTTTGTTTCCCTTATCTCTGGAGACGTGTTTCATAAGAAGTTGCCACAGCCAAGGTCAGAGAGGTTGCTGCCTGTGTTCTCCTATAGGATTTTCATGGATTTCTGTCTCACATTTAAGTCTTCCATTCGTTTTGAATTTATTTTGGTTTATGGTGTAAGAAAGTGGTCATTTCATTCTTCTTCGTGTTGCTTTCTAGTTTTCCCAACACCATTTGATAAAGAGACTGTCTTTTTCTCACCAGACATTCTTTCCTGCTTTGTAGAAGATTAGTTGACCATATAGTTGTGGGCCCATTTCTGGGTTCCTTACTCTGTTTCATTGATGTATGTGTCTTCTTTTGTGCCAGTACCACGCTATCTTCATGATTTCAGCTTTGTAACACAGCTTGAAGTCCAAGACTGTGATACATCATGCTTTGTTTTACTTTGACTATTCAGGGTCTTTTCTGGTTCCATACAAATTTTAGGATTACTTGTTCCAGATCTGTGAAAAATGCTGATATAATTTTGATTGGAATTGCATTGAATGTGTAGATTGCTTTGGGTATTATAGACATTTTAACAATATTTGTTCTTCCAATCCATGAACATGGGATATTCTTCCATTTCTTTGTGTCTTCTTCAATTTTTTTCACAAGTGTTCTGTAGTTTTCAGTGTACAGATCTTTTATCTCTTTGGTCAGGGTTATTCCTAGATATCTTATGGTTTTGGGTGCAATTTTAAATGGGATTGATTCCTTGAGTTCTCTTTCTGCTGCTTCATTATTGGTGTATAGAAATGCAACAGATTTCTGTATGTTGATTTTATATCCTCCAACTTTGCTGAGTTCAAGTATCAGTTCTAGCAATGTTTTGGTAGAATCTTCTAGGTTTTCTACATAGAGTATCATGTCATCATTGAACACTGAAAATTTGACTTCTTCCTTGCCAATTTGGATGCCTTTTATTTATTTCATTTTGTTGTCTGATTGCTGAGGCTAGGACTCCCAGGATTATGTTGAAGACTGGTGGTGAGAGTGGGCATTCCTGTCATTTCCTGGCCTTAGAGGAAAAGTTGTCAATTTTTCCCCATTGAGATATTATCTGGGGGTCTTTTCTGTTTGGCCTCTGTGATGTTGAATTGTGTTCCTTCTACCCCTAATTTGTTGAGAGATTTTATCAAGAAAGGATGCTGCATTTTGTCAGATGCTTTTTCTGCATTTATTGAGATGATCATTTGGTTCTTATCTTTTCTTTTTTTAATGTGGTATATCATGTTGATTGACTTCCAGATATTGAACCACCCCTTCATTCCAGCAATAAATCCTACTTGATTATGGTGAATAATCTTTTGAATGTACTGTTGGATTTGATTTGCTAGTATCTTGCTGAGAATTTTTGCATGTATGTTAATCAGGGATATTGGACTTTTTAGTGAGGTCTTTGTCTGGTTTTGGAATCAAGGTAATGCTGGCCTCATAGAATGAGTTTGGAAGTTTTTCTTCCATTACTTCAGAACAATAGGTATTAATTCTTCTTTAAATGTTTAGTAGAATTCCCCTGGGAAGCCATCTGGCCCTGGATTCTTATTTGCTAGGAGTTCTTGATTACTGATTTAATTTCTTTGCTGGTTATGGGTCTGCTTAGGTTTTCTATTTCTTCCTGTTTCAGTTTTAGTCATTTACATATTTCTAGGAATTTGCCCATTTCTCTGAGTTTGCCCAATTCGTTGCCATATAATTGCTCATAATATTCTCTCTCTCTTTTTAAAGATTTTGTTATTTATTTGACAGAGAGAGACACAGTGAGAGAAGGAACACAAGGAGGGGAAGTGGCAGAGGGAGAAGCGAGCTTCCCGCTGAGCAGGCAGCCCAATGTGGGGCTTGATCCCAGGACCCTGGGAACATGACCTGAACCGAAGGCAGATGCTTAATTACTGAGCCACCCAGATGCCCCTCATAATCTCTTATAATTATATTTCTTTAGTGTTGGTTGGGATCTCTCCTCCTACATTTATGATTTTATTTATCTCTCTCTTTCTCTCTTTTTTTTTTTTTGATAAGTCTAGCTAGGGGTTTATCAGTTTTGTTAATTCTTTCAAAGAACCAGCTCCTAGTTTTGTTGATCTGTTCTATTGATTTTTTTATTTCTATATTCTGTGTTAATTTTTATTACTTCCCTTCTTCTAGTTTTAAGCTTTATTTGCTGTTATTTTTCCATCTCCTTTTGGTGTAAGGTTAGGTTATATATTTGGGACTTCTTTTATTTCTTGAAAAAGGCTTGTATTACTGTATATTTCCCTCTTATGACTGCCTTTGCTGTGCCCAGAGGTTTTGCACTGTTGTGTTTTCATTTTCATTTGCTTCCATGTAATTTCTTATTTCTTCTTTAATTTCTTGGTTAACCCATTCATTCTTTAGTAGGATGTTATTTAACATCTATGTATTTGTGATCTTTCCGAATTTTTTCTTGTAGTTGACCTCAAGTTTCATAGCATTGTGTTCTGAAAAGATGCGTGGAAGGATCTTATCTTTTTTACTGGTTGAGGCCTGATTTGTGATCCAGTATGTGATCTATTCTGGAGAATGTTCCATGTGCACTAGAAAAGTATGGGTATTTTGCTGCTTTAGGATGAAATAATCTGAATATAACAGTTAAGTCCATCTGGTCCAATGTATCATTCAAGGGTACTATTTCTTTGTTGATCTGCTTAGATCATCTGTCCATTACTGTGACTGTTAAAGTCCCCTACTGTTATTGTATTACTTTCAGTGTGTTTCTTTTTTTTTTTTTCCTTAAGATTTTATTTATTTGAGAGAGAGAGAGAAAGTGCACAACTGGGGGAGAGGCAAAGTGAGTACAAGCAGGTTCCCTGCTTGGAGCTCCATCCCAGGTCTCCAAAATCTTGACCTGAGTCAAAGGAAGATGCTTAACTGACAGAGACTCCCAGGTGCCCCTGTCAATGAATTTCTTTAAGTTTGTTATTGACTTATATATTTGGATACTCTCAAGTTGAGGGGCATAAATATTTATAGTTATTAGACTTTCTTACCAGATAGACCCCTTTATTATGACATAGTGCTCTTCTTCTTTTTTTTTTTAAAGGGTTTATTTATTTGTCAGAGAGAGAGCGAGCGAGAGTGAGCACAGGCAGACAGAGTGGCAGGCAGAGTCAGAGGGAGAAGCAGGCTCCCTGCAGAGCAAGGAGCCCGATGTGGGACTCGATTCCAGGACGCTGGGATCATGACCTGAGCCGAAGGCAGCTGCTTAACCAACTGAGCCACCCAGGCGACATAGTGCTCTTCTTCATCTCTTATTAGAGTCTTTGTTTTAAAATCTAGTTTGTTTGATATAATTGTGGGTACTCCAGCCTTCTTTTGATGTCCATTAGCATGATAGATGTTTTTCTACCCCCTCACTTTCAATCTTGAGGTGTCTTTGTATCTAAAATGAGTCTCTTGTAAGCTACATATCAATGGGTCTTGTTTTTTTTTTTTTAATCCATTTTGGTACCCTATGTCTTTTGATTGTAGCACTGAGTCTATTTATAGTCAGAGTAATTATTGATAGATATGAATTTAATATCATTGTATTGCCTGTAAACTCGCTGTTCCTGTAGATTGTCTCTGTTCCTTTCTATGTGGTTTTTAGTCTCTTTTCCACTCAAAGGGTCCACTTTAATATTTCTGGCAGACCTGATTCAGTGTTCACAAACTCCTTTAGTTTTTATTTGTCTTGGAAATTCTTTATTTCTCCTTGTATTCTGAATGATAACCTTGGTAGATACAGTATCCTTGGGTATATATTTTTTCTATTTAGCATGTTGAATGTATCATGGCACTTGATTCTGGCCTGCCAAGTTTCTGTGGATATGTCTGCTGCTGACCTTATGTGTCTACCCTTGTAGGTAAAGGACCTTTTGTTCCTCCTCCTTTCATAATTCTCTCTTTTTTGTTGTATTTTGCAAGTTTCACTATGATATGACTTGGTGTTGTGTTGACTGTTTTTGTTGATTTTGAGGAAAGTTCTTTGTGCTTCTTGGACTTGAATTCCTGTTTCCTTCCCCAGATTAGGGAAGTTCTCACTACAATTGTTCAAATAAACCTGCCACTTTTCCCACTCTTCTTCTGGGACTCCTATGATCCAGATAATATTGAACTTTGTGTAATTGTTCTGTTCCCTAAGTCTGTATTTTAATCTACCAGTTTTCTTTCCTCCTTCTTTTTGGCTTCATTATTTTCCATAATTTTATCTTCTGAAACACCTTCTGTAATCTATTTGTTCTTCTGCTTCTTCCATCTTTGTTGTGATTATATCCAGTAAGTTTTGAATCTCAGGTATATCATTTTTTAATTATAGCCTGACTAGGTTTCAGGTCTTTTCTTGCTGTAGCAAGGGCTTCTTGGTGTCTTCTCTGCTTCTTTCAAGACAAGGTAGTATCCTTACAACTATTGTTCTGAATTCTTGTTCAGACACATTGCTTATATCTGTTTTGAGCAAATCTAGGGCTATGATTTCTTTTCGATATTTCTTTTGGGAAGAATTTTTCCATTGTGTTATTATATCTAGGTTTCTGTATTTTGTGTGTTATCAAAGCTTGTTATGTTTCCTGCTCCTGAGAGTAATACTGTATTAAGAAGGGGTCATACACTGTCCAGGGCCTGGTGCTTCAGGAAGTGTTTCTGGTGTATGTGCACTCCTATGTTGTGTTTTGGCTACTCTTTCCCCCAGGTCAGTCTACTGCAGAGTTCCTACTTGCTTGTATTGGGGAGTGTTTGCACCTTTAACAAGGTGTGCTTTGATTTGTGAAGATATGCCTGATTTTTTTTTAAAAGCCTGATCCACGAAAAGAGAAAAAGAACAGGAATGAAAAGCAAGCAAACAAACTAAAAACTATAAGCCTAATTCCAGAGAAAAAGAAAGAACAAAGGGAAAAAAAGCCTGATACAAAAAATGAGAAAAGGAAACAAACCAACAATTGAACAAAAACTATAAGTGTAATTACTAAATAAATAAATAAGTAAATTAAATTTAAAAAAAAAAAGGAAAAGTAGAGAAAACCAGAACTGAAGCTAAAGCTGATACTCTGGAACACTCTGTGATCAGTAGACTTGGTAAATATGGTGGCCCATGTTGGTCTTCTGAGGGAGAGCCCCATTATGCTGGCTCACAGTCTGATTTGCCCTAGTAAAGATGCCCCTGCCAGGCTCAGGGAGGGTGAGGGTGTGGTGTAAGTGACTCCAGTCTCCACTGGAGGTGCTATGTTTCTCTCCGGAATCTGACCCTACCGGTGAATCGGGGTGAGTTGGGGGAGGGTGGAGAGGGGGATGGCAGAAGAGATGAAGTCATCCTGTCCTCTCACCCCTAGAGAGGGAAACTCCTGGCTGCCTCTGTTTAGGCGGCCCTCATAGAAAAGCAAACTGTCTCCCCTCCTGTGTCCCAGGCTTTGGTCAGATCTCTGCCTATAATCTGTCTGTGCCTGGGCCATTGGCAGTGCCAGTGCCACAGTTCTCCTGTGTTTTACCTTTGGGTGGCATTTAGGATTCAAAATTCCAAATATTTTTTTTTTTTAGATTGACTTATTTATTTTAGAGAGAGGTAAAGAGAGAGAGAGAGAGAGGAGAATGAGCAGAAGGGGCAGAGGGAGATGGAGAATCTCAAGTAGACTCTGTACTGAGCATGGAGCCTGATGCAGGGATTGATCCCAGGACCCTGAGATCACAACCTAAGTTGAAACCAAGAGTTAGACATTTAACTAATTGAGCCACCCATGCATCTCCCAAAACTCTAAGTCTTAAAGGACCTAGCAAGGGGCAGACATGTTCTCCTCCCCTGGAGGAGTGCCTTGTAGCACTGCACCTGGCACTGTTCTGTCCCAGAAAAACAGTTGCACAGCCATATAAGTGCTTGGAGTCTATGGTGAAGCATAGCAAAATGCTGTGACCAGCTTCTCTGCCCTCTGGGCAGGCCTCTGTCCTCTGCTGTTGAAGGACTTCTCAGTGTTGCCCAGTGGGCCTTTTGTCCTTGGAGAGGTAATATACCCTCTTCCAAATGTACTCCAGGAAGGGGAACATTCTCTCCTGGTCTGAGCCAGGAGTCGCCACATCATGGCATCTTGGAAGAACACTAAGAGCTGCTCTCTCTCTCCCACTGTCTTCCTCTTTCCCTGACTTCTTTCCATGAAAAGGGCTCCCTCCTTTCCATGGCACCATGGCTTTTCTCTCCCCCAATTCATGTCTCCAAATCTAGCATCTGCCACATTCTGTCCCTCCAATTGTGTAGATTGCTTTCTTAATTCTCAGATTGATTTCCTAGTTGTTCAAAATGATTTGATGTTGATCTAGCTCTATTCAAGGAATGAGGCAAGCTCAGGATCCCTCTACTACTCCACCATCTTAACTCTTACCCCCTTCCTGATATTTTACAATGTTGATGCAGGATAGCTTTTCTTTTGTCATAGTCAATGATATTATAATACACAAATTACAGATGAGGTGTAATTCTTCACCTTATGGGTAAAACTTCCGTCTTTCCTTAAAATCAGTTTTTTTCATTCATTCATTTAACACATGTTTGTTAAGTTCCATTTTGTGTCAGGCAGTGTGCTGTATTCTTAAATTAGTACAGTTAAAGATATAAACAGTGTGGTTTCTTAATAATAAAATTCCCATCAGTTCTTTGCCAGATGAAATAATTTTTTCTATGAATTATTTAAAATATTTTGTTCAAACTTCATCTTTGAAGTACATCCTTTCTGAGTAAGTGTTGAGTGAGTCAGGTGGAGATTTCAAATCAGTGAAGTGGAATTAAATAGATCAGTACAACCAAGATGACCAAAGATTATTGTCAGAAGCTAAAGTATGAAGCAAAAGAGTAAAAATTCGGGGGCACCTGGGTCGCTCAGTGGGTCAAGCCTCTTCCTTCGGCTCAGGTCATGATGTTGGGGTCCTGGGATTGAACCCAGCATCAGGCTTTCTGCTCAGCAGGGATCCTGTTTCCCCCACTCTTTCTCTGACTGCTTCTCTGCCTACTCGTGATCTCTCTCTGTTGAATAAATAAATAAAATCTTAAAAAAAAAAAGGAGTAAAAATTCAGATGACCATCATTCAGTGAGTACTTGGTTTAGTCTAGCAATTATTGTTTATAACTATTTTTACTATTCTTGTTACCTTTCTCTGCAGTTTGAAGCATAGGCAGAATATCTCTGCTGAAGGTCTAGCACAAAATGACATTTTCATATAAAAAAGTAAAAATGATTAACAAATTGCCTAAAGTTAATGGCCAGTATAGGAAAATTGATATTCCAACATCTTTGGAAGTTCCCTATCTTCCCACTTCATCAAAAGGCATATAATTTTTCCATATAGGAAAGATAGATTTACAACAGAAATTATATATACCCATTATTACAGTTACCAAGTGAAATATCATGAATAAGCATTATGGGTTCCAAGTAATGCTTCCAGAGCTTACTTTACTCTTACGAAAGGGATTACATTAGTGTGTGGAAATCAGTATCTTCAATATCTTGGCTATTATAAATAATGATACAGTAAACAGAGGTTATATTTATCCTTCTGAATTTATCCTTCTGAATTTTGTTTGCTTTTAATAAATACACAGTGTTCAGTGATAGATGAATAGATAAAGAAGATGTGGTACATATACACAATGCAATATTACTAAGCCACAAAAAAGAATGGAATCTGGCCATTTGTGACAATGTGGATGGATCTGAGGGTATTATGCTAAATTAAAGAAGCCAGACAGAGACAAATACCATACGATTTCAATTATATGTTGAATCTGACTAACAAAACAAGTGAACAAATAATAACAAGGAGAGACAGACTCATAGAGAACAAATTGGTAGTTGCCAAAGAGGAGGGGGTTGGAAGATGGATAAAAAAGGGGGTAAGGGATTAAGAAGTACAGACTTCTAGTAAAATAAGTTATGAGGATAGAAAGTACAGCATAGGGAGTGGCACCTGAGTGACTTAGATGATTAAGTGTCTTACTCTTGATTAAGTGTCAGGGTTGGAAGTTTAAGCCCCATGTTGAGTTCCACCCTGGGTGTGGAGACTACGTAAAAGGAGAAAAGTAAGTACAGCATAAGGAATATAGTCAATAATATTGTAATTTGCTTATTGTGGTGAGCATTTTGTAATGTATATAATTGTTGGATCACTTTGTTGTATATCTGAAACTAATTTAATATTGTAGGTCAACTGTACTTCAATTAAAAATAAAAGATGGAAAAAGAAGAAAATCAACATCTTCCACTTATCCATCCTACTCTAGTCATGGAATTCAGTGTTAGGAGATATGGCTATTGAAAATTAGTGTACTGAAGTTGTTTAACGTCTCCCAAACTCATATTTCTGAAAAGTGATTATTGACATATAATGCCCATCTCTTTGCTCAATCGCCCTATTTTTTGCTTCTTAAATAATAATAAGCTTGCTAATGTTGTGTCTTAAAGGTGATTGTTACCGTAACTTTGGTCTTTTATACCAACACACAGTAAAAAACATATTTGACATCTTATAATCTAGCAAAAAGTTTCAATATCAGATGATTTAATTAGTTTCTCCTTTTAGTATTCTTTTTGGGTTTTTGTTTTCTTTTTTTAAAATCAGCATAACGCTGTTAATTCTCTGTACTCATGGCTTCTATGTGTCAGTTCTCTCTCCTTTGACATCTATCAAATATTCATATATAATTATGCTTCTAGTTAGGTATCTGCTTTTTCATGTTTTCTAAAGTTAGTTTCCCTTGTTTAATAATTCTCCATAAATCATTCCAGGCATGTATCATCTTGTTCATCTTCTATGAACTTCAATTTCATCTAATTTTGTCCTTAATTTTCACACTGGAAACATTGCAAAGTTTGTTCTCGCTAAAAAAAGTTCATATTTTATTACTTGAATAATCAAATGAAAAGAACATGGAATTTTAGATTTCTGTTTGGACTTGCAAAAGGAAACATAACCAAAATGCTTTGTTGTGTAACATGCAACTATATAGGTGAAAAGAATCAACGAAATATTATATGGGACTGATAAATCACACACCTGTACCTCTGAAACCAATAATACATTATATGTCAATTAATTGAATTAAAATTTAAAAATGAATCAGCGAAGATGGCGGAGAAGTAGCAGGCTGAGACTACCTCAGCTAGCAGGAGATCAGCTAGAGAGCTTATCTAAAGATTGCAAACACCTGCAAATCCATCGGCAGATCGAAGAGAAGAGGAACAGCAATTCTAGAAACAGAAAAACAACCACTTTCTGAAAGGTAGGACTGGCGGAGAAGTGAATCCAAAGCGACGGGAAGATAGACCCCGGGGGGGGAGGGGCCGGCTCCCGGCAAGCGGCAGAGCAACGGAGCACAGAATCAGGACTTTTAAAAGTCTGTTCCGCTGAGGGACATCGCTCCGGAGGCTAAACCGGGGCGAAGCCCACACGGGGTCGGCGTGACCTCAGGTCCCGCGGGGTCACAGAAGGATCGGGGGTGTCTGAGTGTCGCAAAGCTTGTGGATATTGGAACGGGAAAGCCGGCTGCAGAGACAGAGCCGACAGTAAGCTCGCAGCTCGGAGTTGCCTTGAACCGGTCGCAAGCTTGGTGAGCTCGGAGCGCGGCCGGAGGTTAGGCAGACGTGAGTTACCAGGAGCAGTTCGCTGAGGGCGCACAGGGGAGCGGGGCCCTGGGCTCTCGGCTCCTCCGGGCGGGAGACCAGGAGGCCGCCATTTGTATTCCCGTCCTCCGGAACTCTACAGAAAGCGCTCAGGGAACAAAAGCTCCTGAAAGCAAAGCCGAGCAGATCACTCAGCCCCGGCCCCTGGTAAGGGCGGTGTAATTCCGCCTGGGGCAAAGACACTTGAGAATCACTACACCAGGCCCCTCCCCCAGAAGATCAACAAGAAATCGAGGCAAGACCAAGTTCACCTACCAAGGAGTGCAGTTTCAATACCAAGGAGAGAGCAGCAGAATTCCAGAGGAGGAGAAAACAAACCACGGAACTCATGGCTTTCTGCCGGTGATTTTTTAGTCTTGCAGTTAATTTATTTTTTTTTCTTTTTCATTTTTTTTCTCTTCTTCTGCTAAAATTTTTTATAATTTTACCCTTTTCTTTTTTAACGTTTTTTAACTAGATTATCTAATATATATATATTTTGCTTTTTTATACTTTTCTTTATTCATTTTCTTTTTTTTTAATTCTTTTTTTTTCTTTCTTTCTTTTTGAACCTCTTTATATCCCCAAATCAGAAGAGATCCTAATCTCTTCAATCTTTTTTTTTCTTAACTCTTTTTTAAATTCTTGATTGGATTTTTAATTCAACCTCTTTTTTTTAATTCTTTTTTTCTTTTTTTCTTTCTTTCTTTTTGAACCTCTTTTTATCCCCAAATCAGAAGAGATCCCAAACAGAAGAGATTGGGAGATCCCAATCAGAAGAGATTGGGAGATCCCAATCAAAGGAGATCCCAATCAGAGGAGATCCCTCACCCAATCGTGAGGGGGGAGAAAGCCCCCCGCATGATTTGGGATCTCTTCTGATTTGGTTAAAGCATATTTTCCTGGGATTGTTGCCACCCTTTTAGTATTTTACTTGCTCCCTCATATACTCTTAGCTGGACAAAATGACAAGGCGGAAAAATTCACAACAAAAAAAAGAACAAGAGGCAGTACCAAAGGCTAGGGACCTAATCAATACAGACATTGGTAATATGTCAGATCTAGAGTTCAAAATGACAATTCTCAAGGTTATAGCCGGGCTTGAAAAAGGCATGGAAGATATTAGAGAAACCCTCTCCAGAGATATAAAAGCCCTTTCTGGAGAAATAAAAGAACTAAAATCTAACCAAGTTGAAATCAAAAAGGCTATTAATGAAGTTCAATCAAAAATGGAGGCTCTCACTGCTAGGATAAATGAGGCAGAAGAAAGAATTAGCGATATAGAAGACCAAATGACAGAGAATAAAGAAGCTGAGCAAAAGAGGGACAAACAGCTACTGGACCATGAGGGGAGAATTCGAGAGATAAGTGACACCATAAGACGAAACAACATTAGAATAATTGGGATTCCAGAAGAAGAAGAAAGAGAGAGGGGAGCAGAAGGTATACTGGAGAGAATTATTGGGGAGAATTTCCCCAATATGGCAAAGGGAACGAGCATCAAAATTCAGGAGGTTCAGAGAACGCCCCTCAAAATCAATAAGAATAGGCCCACACCCCGTCACCTAATAGTAAAACTTACAAGCCTTAGTGACAAAGAGAAAATCTTGAAAGCAGCCCGGGAAAAGAAGTCTGTAACATACAATGGTAAAAGTATTAGATTGGCAGCTGACTTATCCACAGAGACCTGGCAGGCCAGAAAGAGCTGGCATGACATTTTCAGAGCACTAAACGAGAAAAACATGCAGCCAAGAATACTATATCCAGCTAGGCTATCATTGAAAATAGAAGGAGAGATTAAAAGCTTCCAGGACAAACAAAAACTGAAAGAATTTGCAAACACCAAACCAGCTCTACAGGAAATACTGAAAGGGGTCCTCTAAGCAAAGAGAGAGCCTACAAGTGGTAGATCAGAAAGGAACAGAGACAATATACAGTAACAGTCACCTTACAGGCAATACAATGGCACTAAAATCATATCTCTCAATAGTTACCCTGAATGTTAATGGGCTAAATGCCCCAATCAAAAGACACAGGGTATCAGAATGGATAAAAAAACAAAACCCATCTATATGTTGCCTCCAAGAAACTCATTTTAAACCCGAAGACACCTCCAGACTTAAAGTGAGGGGGTGGAAAAGAATTTACCATGCTAATGGACATCAGAAAAAAGCAGGAGTGGCAATCCTTATATCAGATCAATTAGATTTTAAGCCAAAGACTATAATAAGAGATGAGGAAGGACACTATATCATACTCAAAGGGTCTGTCCAACAAGAAGATCTAACAATTTTAAATGTCTATGCCCCCAACGTGGGAGCAGCCAACTATATAAACCAATTAATAACAAAATCAAAGAAACACATCAACAATAATACAATAATAGTAGGGGACTTTAACACTCCCCTCACTGAAATGGACAGATCATCCAAGCAAAAGATAAACAAGTAAATAAAGGCCTTAAACGACTCACTGGACCAGATGGACATCACAGATATATTCAGAACATTTCATCCCAAAGCAACAGAATACACATTCTTCTCTAGTGCACATGGAACATTCTCCAGAATAGATCACATCCTCGGTCCTAAATCAGGACTCAACCGGTATCAAAAGATTGGGATCATTCCCTGCATATTTTCAGACCACAATGCTCTGAAGCTAGAACTCAACCACAAGAGGAAGTTTGGAAAGAACACAAATACATGGAGACTAAACAGCATCCTTCTAAAGAATGAATGGGTCAACCGGGAAATTAAAGAAGAATTGAAAAAAATCATGGAAACAAATGATAATGAAAATACAACGGTTCAAAATCTGTGGGACACAACAAAGGCAGTCCTGAGTGGAAAATATATAGCGGTACAAGCTTTTCTCAAGAAACAAGAAAGGTCTCAGGTACACAACCTAACCCTACACCTAAAGGAGCTGGAGAAAGAACAAGAAAGAAACCCTAAGCCCAGCAGGAGAAGAGAAATCATAAAGATCAGAGCAGAAATCAATGAAATAGAAACCAAAAAAACAATAGAACAAATCAACGAAACTAGGAGCTGGTTCTTTGAAAGAATTAATAAAATTGATAAACCCTTGGCCAGACTTATCAAAAAGAAAAGAGAAAGGACCCAAATAAATAAAATCATGAATGAAAGAGGAGAGATCACAACTAACACCAAAGAAATACAAACTATTATAAGAACATACTATGAGCAACTCTACGCCAACAAATTTGACAATCTGGAAGAAATGGATGCATTCCTAGAAACATATAAACTACCAAAATTGAACCAGGAAGAAATAGAAAGCCTGAACAGACCCATAACCAGTAAGGAGATTGAAACAGTCATTAAAAATCTCCAAACAAACAAAAGCCCAGGGCCAGATGGCTTCCCGGGGGAATTCTACCAAACATTTAAAGAAGAACTAATTCCTATTCTCCTGAAACTGTTCCAAAAAATAGAAATGGAAGGAAAACTCCCAAACTCATTTTATGAGGCCAGCATCACCTTGATCCCCAAACCAGACAAGGATCCCATCAAAAAAGAGAGCTATAGACCAATATCCTTGATGAACACAGATGCGAAAATTCTCACCAAAATACTAGCCAATAGGATTCAACAGTACATTAAAAGGATTATTCACCACGACCAAGTGGGATTTATCCCAGGGCTGCAAGGTTGGTTCAACATCCGCAAATCAGTCAATGTGATACAACACATCAATAAAAGAAAGAACAAGAACCATATGATACTCTCAATAGATGCTGAAAAAGCATTTGACAAAGTACAGCATCCCTTCCTGATCAAAACCCTTCAAAGTGTAGGGATAGAGGGCACATACCTCAATATCATCAAAGCCATCTATGAAAAACCCACTGCAAATATCATTCTCAATGGAGAAGAACTGAAAGCTTTTCCACTAAGGTCAGGAACACGGCAGGGATGTCCATTATCACCACTGCTATTCAACATAGTACTAGAAGTCCTAGCCTCAGCAATCAGACAACAAAAGGAAATTAAAGGCATCCAAATCGGCAAAGAAGAAGTCAAATTATCACTCTTCGCGGATGATATGATACTCTATGTGGAAAACCCAAAAGACTCCACTCCAAAACTGCTAGAACTTGTACAGGAATTCAGTAAAGTGTCAGGATATAAGATCAATGCACAGAAATCAGTTGCATTTCTCTACACCAACAACAAGACAGAAGAAAGAGAAATTAAGGAGTCAATCCCATTTACAATTGCACCCCAAACCATAAGATACCTAGGAATAAACCTAACCAAAGAGGCTAAGAATCTATACTCTGAAAACTATAAAGTACTCATGAAAGAAATTGAGGAAGACACAAAGAAATGGAAAAATGTTCCATGCTCCTGGATTGGAAGAATAAATATTGTGAAAATGTCTATATTACCTAGAGCAATCTACACATTTAATGCAATTCCTATCAAAGTACCATCCATCTTCTTCAAAGAAATGGAACAAATAATTTTAAAATTTATATGGAACCAGAAAAGACCTCGAATAGCCAAAGGGATATTGAAAAACAAAGCCAAAGTTGGTGGCATCACAATTCCGGACTTCAAGCTCTATTACAAAGCTGTCATCATCAAGACAGCATGGTACTGGCACAAAAACAGACACATAGACCAATGGAACAGAATAGAGAGCCCAGAAATAGACCCTCAACTCTATGGTCAACTAATCTTCGACAAAGCAGGAAAGAATGTCCAATGGAAAAAAGACAGCCTCTTCAATAAATGGTGTTGGGAAAATTGGACAGCCACGTGCAGAAAAATGAAATTGGACCATTTCCTTACACCACACACAAAAATAGATTCAAAATGGATTAAGGACCTCAATGTGAGAAAGGAATCCATCAAAATCCTTGAGGAGAACACAGGCAGCAACCTCTTCGACCTCAGCCGCAGCAACATCTTCCTAGGAACATCGCCAAAGGCAAGGGAAGCAAGGGCAAAAATGAACTTTTGGGATTTCATCAAAATCAAAAGCTTTTGCACAGCAAAGGAAACAGTTAACAAAACCAAAAGACAACTGACAGAATGGGAGAAGATATTTGCAAACGACATATCAGATAAAGGACTAGTGTCCAAAATCTATAAAGAACTTAACAAACTCAACACCCAAAGAACAAATAATCCAATCAAGAAATGGGCAGAGGACATGAACAGACGTTTCTGCAAAGAAGACATCCAGATGGCCAACAGACACATGAAAAAGTGCTCCATATCACTCGGCATCAGGGAAATACAAATCAAAACCACAATGAGATATCACCTCACACCAGTCAGAATGGCTAAAATCAACAAGTCAGGAAATGACAGATGCTGGCGAGGATGCGGAGAAAGGGGAACCCTCCTACACTGTTGGTGGGAATGCAAGCTGGTGCAACCACTCTGGAAAACAGCATGGAGGTTCCTCAAAATGTTGAAAATAGAACTGCCCTATGACCCAGCAATCGCACTACTGGGAATTTACCCTAAAGATACAAACGTAGTGATCCAAAGGGGCACGTGCACCCGAATGTTTATAGCAGCAATGTCCACAATAGCCAAACTATGGAAAGAACCTAGATGTCCATCAACAGATGAATGGATCAAGAAGATGTGGTATATATACACAATGGAATACTATGCAGCCATCAAAAGAAACGAAATCTTGCCATTTGCGACAACATGGATGGAACTAGAGCGTATCATGCTTAGCGAAATAAGTCAAGCGGAGAAAGACAACTATCATATGATCTCCCTGATATGAGGGAGTGGTGATACAACATGGGGGCTTAAGTGGGTAGGAGAAGAATCCATGAAACAAGATGGGATAGGGAGGGAGAGAAACCATAAGTGACTCTTAATCTCACGAAACAAACTGTGGGTTGCTGGGGGGAGGGGGGTTGGGAGAAGGGGGGTAGGGCTATGGACATTGGGGAGGGTATGTGATTTTGGGTAAATTGGAAGGGGAGATGAACCATGAGAGACTATGGACTCTGAAAAACAATCTGAGGGGTTTGAAGTGGCGGGGGGGGTGGGAGGTTGGGGTACCAGGTGGTGGGTATTATAGAGGGCACAGCTTGCATGGAGCACTGGGTGTGGTGAAAAAATAATGAATACTGTTTTTCTGAAAATAAATAAATTGGAAAAAAAAAATAAAAATGAATCAGCAAAATTGCAACCAGAATTAAATAATTACCAAAACTTTGTGAATTTTAGAAATTAAGTAAGGATAAAGTTCAGCTTTCAACTATTATGGAAAGCACAGGTTCTTTTCTATAATAACACAATATTTTGTATAGGAGAAATACCAAAGTACAAACTCATATTTGATTTCTCAAAAGAGAAACATCTGTCTTTTCAAGTATATGCTAAGTCTAGGGGTGCCTGGGTGGCTCAGCCAGTTAAGTGTCTGCCTTTGGCTCAGGTCATGAGGATCCTGGCATCAGGGTCCTGGTATCAAGCCCTGCGTAGGGCTCTCTGCTCAGGGGTAACCTGCTTCTCCCTCTCTCTCTGCCTGCCACTCCCCCTGCTTGTGCTCTCTGGTGCTCTCTCTGTCTCTGTAAATAAATAAATAAAATCTTTGAAAAATATGCTAAGTCTTATATGTGTTATTTTACTTAAATTTGCCTAGATTTTCAGTGTTGCACATTAGGAAAAAAAAATCTGATATTGAAACTTTCTGATAGCTTCTCTTCCTCCTAGCATGTCTCCTCTGCTTTCTACTTTGATTTAGAATAATCTCCTTATTTAAAAATAACAACTTTATTTTGATGTAATTCACATACCATACAGTTAGCCCATTTAAAGTGAATAATTCCACAACAATCACTACAATCAATTTGAGAGCATTCTTATCATCTGCAGAGGAAACATCACACTTATTAATAGCTACTCCCTATTTACCCCAGCTCCCTTAGCCCTTGGCAACAAAAAATCTACTTTTTGTCTACAGATTTGCATATTCTGGACATTTCATATAAATGTAATTATAGAATATGTGGCCTTTTGTGACTCTATTAGCAAAATGTTTTCAAAACTCATTCATTTTGTGGCAATGTGTCAATCAATACTTCATTTCTTTTTATTGCCAAATAGTTTTCCATTGCATAAATATTCAATATCTAATTTTTTCTACTGTGAATAATGCTACTGTAAACATTTACATGCAAATAATGCTTTTGTGTGACATGTTTTTTCATTTTATCTTGGTTATATACTTATGAATGAAATTTCTGGGTCATATGCTAACACTGTATTTAATGTTTGGAGGAACTATGAGGCTGTTTCAAAGGAGCTGTACCATTTTACATTCTTTTTTTTTTTAATATTTTATTTATTTATTTGACAGATAGATCACAAGTAGGCAGAGAGGCAGGCAGAGAGAGGAAGGGAAGCAGGCTCCCTGCTGAGCAGAGAGCCCGATGCGGGGCTCGATCCCAGAACCCTGGGACCATGACCCGAGCCGAAAGCAGAGGCTTTAACCCACTGAGCCACCCAGGTGCCCCCCATTTTACATTCTTAATAGCAGTGAATTAGAATTCTAATTTCTTCGATTCTTACTAGCACCTGGTATTATCTGTCTTTTTCATGATAGACATGACGTTATGTGTGAATTGATATCTCATTGCGGTTTCAATTCGCATTTCCCTTATGGTTAATGACATTAAGTGTCTTTCATGTGCTTTAGGCCATTTTGTTTATCTTCTTTGGAGAAATGTTTATTTAAACATATTTTGCCCATTTTTAATGGGGTTTTTTGTATATTACTGATCTGTAAGAATCCTTTATATATTCAAGATAGAAGCTATATATGATTTGCAAACATTTTTTTTCCCATTCTGTGGATTGTCTTTTCATTTCATTGATGGTATCCTTTGAAGCACAGAACCTTCTTTAAACCAATTTATCTTTTTTTGTTGTTGTTGTTGTTGTTGCTTGTGCTTTGATTTTGGTGTCATATTTTAATCTTTTTTTTTTTTTTAGATCTTATTTATTTATTTTTGACAGAGGAAGAGTGAGACAGTGAGCAAGCAGAGGGAATGTCAGGCAGAAGAAGAAGGAGATTCCCCACTGAGCAAGGAGCCCAGTGTTGGACTCAATCCCAGGATCCTGGAGTCATGATGGTGTCGTATTTAAGATATTACTGCCTAGTCCAAGTACACAAAGATTTATCCCTCTTTTCTTCTAAGTGATTAATAGCTTTATCTCTTAACATTTCCATTTTGAGTCAGCTTTTGTATATGGTATGAGAGATGGGTCCAACTTCATTCTTTTGAATGTGGAGAATCAGTCATCTTAGCTCCATTTGTTGAAAATACTATTCTTCCTCCACTGAATTGTCTTGGCAGCCCTGTAGAAAATCAGTTAACTGTAAATGTGAAGGTTTCTTTCTGGACTCTCCATTATATTTCATTAATTCACATGTCTAGCCTTATACCGCTACCAAACTCTAGTTTATCATAGCTTTAAGTTTTGAAATATAGAAGTCTACATATTTTTTTGGGGACGCCTGGGTGGCTCAGTGGGTTGTGCTGCTGCCTTCAGCTCAGGTCATGGTCCTAGGTCCTGGGATCAAGTCCCGTATCGGGCTCCTTGCTTGGCGGGGAGCCCGCTTCTCTCTCTGCCTCTGCCTGCCACTCTGCCTGCTTGTGAGCACTCTCTCTTTCTCTCTCTGACAAATAAATAAATAAAATATTTTTAAAAAAGAAGTGTACATATTTTTTTTCTAAAGATTTTATTTATTTGACAGAGAGAGAGATCACAAGTAGGCATAGAGGCACGTAGAGAGAGTGGGGGAAGCAGGCTCTCCGCTGAGCAGAGAGCCCGATGCGGGGCTCGATCCCAGGACCCTGAGATCATGACCTGAACCAAAGGCAGAGGCTTAACCACTGAGCCACCCAGGTGCCCCAGAAGTGTACATATATTTAATTTAATTCTTTGTTCACTTCAATGCCTTTTATTTCATTATTTTTCTGAAGTAACCTGACTAGAACCTGTAGTACAATGTTAACAGAAGTAATAAGAGTGACCGTCCTTGTCTTCCATTCTTATCTTATGGGCAAACTGTTCAGTCTTTCCTAATTAAGTATACTGTGATACTTTCGTAGCTATTATATATCTAGTTTTTTGAGAGTTTTATCATGAAGTTGTGTTGAATATTGTCAAATTCTTTTCCTGTATTTATTGAATTGATATGTGGTTTTTGTCTTTTATTCTTTTGATAAATGTGTGTTATGTAAGTTCCATTTTGGATGTTAGTTCAACTTTGCATTCATGATGTATATCTTATATGGTCATGGTATTTATTACTTTTTATATGTTGCAGAATGTGGTTTGCTACTATTTTATTGAATTTTTTTTTAACAAAACCAATTAATTTAAGAACATTTGCAGGGGTGGTTTCTGAGGCCAGTCCTTGAAGTTTGTTCTGATTCCAAAGGGGATCTTCTTAGGTGTCTCTTTTCCTGTTAGTAAACTGGTTTGCATATGGTTTAGTTTGAAGTTCTTATTTAGTTAGCAGCTTCCTCTTGTTTGTTTACTACCAAAATCTCCATTATTGTCAAGAGCACCCATACGCTTGAACTTTCTCAATCTCAGTCAGTTCCTTTGGGGAGAACTCTGACTTTCCTTGTTTTTACAGACAACCTCTTCCTATTTGGCAAAATCTCTACACCACTGCTCTGGAGTGGGGACTGGCATAATGGCCCTGCTTTACAAGCAAAGCACTGGATGGAGCAGTAGCCTTTAACCTTCCCTACTTGTTTCTCCTGGTGTGGAACTTCCACCCAATGAATGAGCTGGGGCAAGGACCTCTAGGACCCCAGAATCATATATATATATTTTATATGATTTTTATCTCATATATATATATGATTTTAACATATATATACACATATATTTTATCATATACTTTATATGATTTTATATAATACTTATATATGATTTATATACTTATATATTATTATCATATACATATATACACACACACACATATATATATGATTTTTATCTGTTTTGATTGTTTTGCTGGAGGAATTGGTCCACTTTTCATATCACCATTCCATAAATGCTAGTGTGAGAATAATCCTGAGCTTGATGCTGATGACCATATAACTTTCTTCCTTGAATAATATTGCTTTCTTCTTACTCTATACAAAATTCTCATTTTCTAAATAGGATGATGTGACATCTGCCTTCCAAGTCTTGTTTTCCATTTTTTCCCCATAATAATCTGGGCACAGAAAATGACTATGTTTTGAAAACTCCTCTACCTTTTAGTATATATGCCTTTAAAATGAATCTTTCCACATTACTCTTTCATCCACCTCTGTCAAAGTTGTCAGTCTTTCATGGATTCCTCAAACATCATCTTCTCTTTCATGAATCATTTTATAATCTCATGAGGTAAAAGAAGTATTTCCATCACTGCCTATGTTAGCAGCTTGGAAGTCTTCCATAGCCATATCCCATTAAACTTTGCTCTAGAATTATTATATGTATGTTTTTCTAATATACTCTTCCATGAGCTCTTTGTAGGCAAGATTTCTTTCTATTGATGCATTTCCACAGTGCTTAGCACAATTCCTTTCATATAATAGGACCTTAAATTTTTGTTGAATGCAAGTGAATATGTGTTCTGTCCCAAAGTACCCATACTTTGTGTCCCTTAAAGAATTCTAAAACATAAAACATTCAGAACTGGTCATGGGGTAATTTAAATTTGCTCTTCAGGGGCACCTGGGTGTCTCAGTGGGTTAAAGCCTCTGCCTTCAGCTCAGGTCATGATCTCAGGGTTTTCGGATCGAACCCCGCATTGGGCGCTCTGCTCAGCGGGGAGTCTGCTTCCTCCTCTCTCTGCCTGCCTCTCTGCCTACTTGTGATCTCTGTCTAATAAATAAATAAAATCTTTAAAAAGAAAAAAATATATAAATTGTCCTTTAAAAAAATAAATTTGCTCTTCATTCTTTTACTGAACCACTGAAATACTATATTTTGTCTTCTAATTATCGGATCTAGCAAAATGAACAAAGCTGCTCTTTCTGCCTTCACTGTGACTGAAACAGTAGCATAGGTTGCACAGTAGATTACATTGATTTACTGCTAAGTAAATGGAGACTTGTGGACTAGTCATGTTAGATTACAATATTGCTTCTTTTTGGAATAGAGTCACTTAGTTAAGGGGACAATAAAATCTTTTCCTCCTAGAACCTTTAACAGATTATATTTATTTCTACTTTGGTTAAAATGAATACTTATGAAAAAGTAAAATTTTCAAGGAATGGGTAGCATTACTGATTGGGTAGCAAATGGGTAGCAAAGCACTGATTTGCATTGATTCAATAATTTAGAGTATGAAATGTGGTCTGAGAAATGTTACAAGTATTCATAGTCATTTGGAGATTTTTGCCAGAGCTATTTGGAAATGTGAAATTGAAAACAGATGAGATTTGGACCTGCCGTTAGATTTGCCATGAGACTGTATAGGATCTATTTTCTTCTTCAATACAAAGGTAATGGACAATTTGAGCATCATTTTTACACAAGCTTATAGACTTGTTTTCTGATCTATACATTTTGTTTCTGTGGTAAGGCATGGTTCATTTCAAATTTATGTTATACTTTATGATGGATTTAAAAAATTGGTTCATATTGTTTTGATTTGTTTTGGTTTTTTCCCCATCTACTAGAATATATTGACATAGAGTTATGACAAAGGACTGTAACCACGTACATACACGTAGACATACACCTGCAGAAACAGAAATAGAACATAAAATAAAAACTCTTAGGGTCTTCCTAATACTATTCTAAAGCCATTTTTCACATTCCAACCCAAATCTGTACTTGAATAAATTCATCAAGTAAGAGAATAATTCTTTATGATGAGATCGTATTTTTTCTGATTTCATGTCTTTTGACAAAAATATTATTCTTACATTCCCAGGATTGCCTTCTTAAAATTGAAAATTTTTATTAGTGATACCTAATTGAGTTTTAAAAATGATTAATACTGTGACTTTATCAATCAGATGAAATTGCTACAACACGTTCTGTATATGTAATCCACAAATAAAAGGTAACAATAAAAAATTGGGGCTCAGGTAAAGCTCAGATTCATTTTAAAACAATAGTTCATTTTCTAAAAGAATTTTTACATATCTTTAGCCTAATTGACAAAGTGCTAATAAATTGATTTTTGTCTTTGTATTTGTATATGTGTATGTATTTACTTATTTTTTACAAGAGAGCTAGAAGTCATACAACATTTGTGGGCTTGTTCATCTTTGAACCTCCTAGCATCTCTATGTGGGAAATTCTGTTTATTGCCTGTACCTCCTAATTTTCTATATTTATTTGACTGAACATGCTGGCTAGACACTGTTCTTTTTTCACTGTTTACTTGTATTCTTCTTGAAGCTGAGATCTAATTAGAAGATCTAGCAGCATGAACAAAGCTAGACTTTCAGTCTTTGCAGTTGTTCAAATAATAATTAATTCAATTAAAATTATCATCTTAAAAGTCCTCATCACAAGGAAAAAAATTTTTGTAACTATGTATAGTGATGGGTGTTAATTACATTTATGGGATGATCATTTTGCAGTATATACAAATATCAAATTTTAACAAAACCCAAGTTCATCTCTGTGATGTGCAGGGAAAAGAATCACTGAGACATTGAGTATGCAGCAAGGAAAGGATTTATTCAAGAGGCAGCCAAATGAGGAGATGGGAGAGCAAGCCTCAAATCTGCCTCCCCACAAGAGGTCAGAGAAATTTAAAGGCAAAAGAAAAAGGCCTGGGTAAAAAGTTGCAGCTGTGCTTATTAGTCTACAGCTGCATTTAGTGGTCCCGTTTGGCCCTTTGGTTACCAGTTTCAAAATGTTGTATACCTGAAACTAATATAATGTTATGTGTCAATTATACCTCAATAATAAAAAAATATATATACAGAGAAAAACCTGGACCTCAGTATCCTCTGACACCAAGTAACTTTTTTTAATTATTATTTTTTTATTTTTTATAAACATATTTTTATCCCCAGGGGTACAGGTCTGTGAATCGCCAGGTTTACACAATTCACAGCACTCACCAAAGCACATACCCTCCCCAATGTCCATAACCCCACCCCCCTTCTCCCAACCCCCCTCCCCCCAGCAACCCTCCGTTTGTTTTGTGAGATTAAGAGTCACTTATGGTTTGTCTCCCTCCCAATCCCATCTTGTTTCATTGATTCTTCTCCTACCCACTTAAGCCCCCATGTAGCATCACCACTTCCTCATATCAGGGAGATCATATGATAGTTGTCTTTCTCCGCTTGACTTATTTTACTAAGCATGGTACGCTCTAGTTCCATCCATGTTGTCGCAAATGGCAAGATTTCGTTTCTTTTGATGGCTGCATAGTATTCCATTGTGTATATAGACCACATCTTCTTTATCCATTCATCTGTTGATGGACATCTAGGTTCTTTCCATAGTTTGGCTATTGTGGACATTGCTGCTATAAACATTCGGGTGCACGTGCCCCTTCAGATCACTACGTTTGTATCTTTAGGGTAAATACCCAGTAGTGCAATTGGTGGGTCATAGGGCAGTTCTATTTTCAACATTTTGAGGAACCTCCATGCTGTTTTCCAGACAACCTCTCCTTCTCTACGGATCTGGGAAACTGCTGGAGACACTCTGGATGCTGGAGGTAGAAAAGCTGATGAAGTTCAAAACTGGCTAGACTGTGTCATAGTGGTCATGGAATGTCCGACAAGCTAATGGAAGAAAATATTTCAAATAACTAATGCCTTGTTTTCTGTAGCAAGCTTCCCTCCTTGCTTAGTGCTGACATTGGATCTAGAGAAGATTGACCTGTATTCAGGGGGCCTGTTTCTTTCTTTCTTTTAAAGATTTTATTTATTTATTTATTTGACAGAAAGAGATCACAAGTAGACAGAGAGGCATGCAGAGAGAGAGTGAGGGAAACAGGCTCCCTGCCGAGCAGAGAGCCCGATGTGGGACTCGATCCCAGTACCCTGAGATCATGACCCGAGCCGAAGGCAGCAGCCTAACCCACTGAGCCACCCAGGCGCCCAGGGGGCCTGTTTCTTGAGAAGTCATTGTGCACAGCCATGGGTAAGAATATGGGTATTAAGCATTTAAATAAGAGTTTCCAAACTCTATATTAATCTTTCACTTAGCAATAAATGGCTTTGACAAACATCTCTGAGCACTGGTGCATGTGCGCATGCATGCACAGAGTTAGAGCAAGATGGAGAGCAAGCATCTGTTTTATTGCTTCTCTGTCCTTACTCAGAAGAATGTAAGAAGACCATGTTTTCCACAGCCTTTAGTTTGTCCAAAGAACCAGATTTAAGTTTATCTGCTGAAGAATTTAGTATTTAATCACATTTAATCAATCAGTATAACCAAATATGTATTGAGTGCTCACTAAATTCAAGGGGTTTTTGATACAACTTCTGGATTGAATATTAAATTTTCATATTTAAGCTTTCTTCTTCCTCTATCTTTCATTCATTATTCAAAATTGATCCTCTCAGTATTGCTTACATTATACTTAGTAAGCAAATAGTCTGTCCATTTCGTATAAAGCAATGTATAAGTTACTCATTTTTTTTGTTTTGTTTTGTTTTTTAAGACTTTTTTTATTTGACAGAGAGAAAGAGAGAGCACAAGCAAAGTAGCAGGCAGAGGAAGAGGGAGAAGCAGGCTCCCCACTGAGCAGAGAGCCAGGACACTGAGATCATGCCTGAGCTGAAGGCAGACACTTAACCAACTGAACCACCCAGGTGTCCCTAAGTTACTGTTGTTAAACAGTGACTGGCCTCTTGATCTTTTTCTTAATAAGGATAACAAATAAGCAAAAAAATACAATTATAATAGCAGGTAATATACAGTGCTAAACATATATTTGACATCTTATGGGATTAAGATAGAAATGTCAGGAGAAAGCTTTGGAGAAGGTACTAGGCATTCCTACTTGAAAGAGGAGTTAACTAAATAGACATGGTTGGTATGGATGTGGCCTTGGGGAAAGTATCACAAGTGAATGGAAAAGAATATTAAAGGTCTTGGAGACATAAAACATATGACATTTTCAGGAAACTCAACAATTTTTTTTTAAAGTTTTATTTATTTCTTTGGCAGAGACAGATCACAAGTAGGCAGAGAGGCAGGCAGAGAGAGAGGAGGAAGCAGTCTCCCTGCCGAGCAGAGAGCCTGATGCGGGGCTCAATCCCAGGACCCTGAGATCATGACCTGAGCCGAAGGCAGAGGCTTTAACCCACTGAGCCATCCAGGTGCCCCAGGAAATTCAAAGGAAGTCAATGAAAGAACAGAAAACACCAGATCTTGTGAGCTGGCTAACAGCAGTTTCTTTCCCCTTTCCCTCCAGCTTTATTGAAGTAGAGTCAACGAAAAACATTTTGTAAATTTAAAGTGTACAATATGATGATTTGATAAACATATATTTTGTGAAATGATCACCACAATAAGTTAGTTAACAGGTTTCTGAATTTGTATAGCCTTGGTACAAATCCAAGTACTATCCATTGCTATCTGTTACTAAACCTTTTTGTGCCTCAAATTTATATCTATACAATTGAGATACTTAAAGGGCTTTCCTTATAAAGTTTTGTTAAGGATTAAATGAATTAATAGCTGCAGAATTTTGTTTTGTTTTCTTTTACAATATCTATCTATCATGTAGCATATGCTATGTGAGTGTTGACTGCTGTGCTCTACCAAAGAGATTGAAGGGATATGTTCAGATTTTTATTTAACAGACTCTGTGGAATAACCAAGAATAATAGACAGTGATTCATAATTGCCCTCAGTGAGACCAGACCAGTATAGTATGTAGGATAGGAATGTTGCATGCACCAGAGAAGATGGTAGATGTGTGTATGGGGAAGAGGGAATGGGTAGTTTGGGCCTGAATCAGGACCTTCATTATATAGAGAAGAAAAATTTGTTCTGAAAAACTGGCTGTGCTGTGGCTCTGCTTACAGAAATAGGAAAAAAGTAGGAAAAGATTTTCCATTCGAACATCTTGATTTTAGTTGCCTATGGTACATAAGTGTTGAAGTTATCTGGTAAGCAGTTGAAAATATGTCTGAAGCTCAAGAGCTAAATCTAAGTAGGACATTTAGATTTGGGAGAGAGTCATCATGAGAAAAAAACTGGTAAATGCTTTTTGAAGTATGGTTAACAGGAAAATAGGTGAATCATAAGCACAGCACAACTTAATGAATTTTACAAATGAATACTCATCCCTGCATTATATGCTGCAGATAATTCAGTTGATATATGAAACATACATTCTAGTCTGAGGGTAGAGTTTTGTTATAAGAAACAGAGACTATGGGGTGCCTGGGTGGCTCAGTGGGCTAAGCATCTGCCTTTGGCTCAGGTCATGATCCCAGGGGCCTGGGATTGAGTCCTGCATCCGACTCTCTGCTCAGCAGGGAGCCTGCTTCCTCCTCTCTCTCTCTGCCTGCCTCTCAGCCTACTTGTGATCTCTCTCTCTGTCAAATAAATAAAAATAAAATCTTAAAAAGAAAAAAAAAAAGAAACAGAGACTATGAACCAAATGAACTTTAAAATAATTGGAGTTCTTTACTTGTATTTATCAAACTTCGGCAAAGATATGTGTAGTTTAGAGAAACCTTTATTAAGACACTGTTTTCCCCCTTATACTTCATTTTCGCCAAATAAAATTTCTCAACTTATTTCTCCCAAAATCTTCAATAGAATCCCAACCCTCTTTACAATCCTCTTTTGAAATTCTGATAAAGGATCTGTTTTATAATTCTTCTCCTAATTTAATGTCCCATGAAACTCAGAGAACTTGGCTGTGAATATTCAAATCATTTCAGGGAATGAGTATCATCAAAAACACCAATAAAGTAGAATCAGAACCTCTTTAATGGGAAGAGAGAAGAGAAAAGAATGGGAAACACTCATGGGACAGTCTTTCATTTTAAAATATGAACATATTTTAAAAGATTTGAGAAGAAATCTCTGTAGCAGGAAAAAGATATATAAGTGATATCTGGGGAGGAGTCATAGAATTCAAAGGAGATAGGAATTTTGGGGAAATGGAGAAGGCCATGATTATAGTAGGTTTCAGAGTTAATGTATGATCATTGGAAGTTTTTGGTGATTAGAATGATCATTTTTGTTACTGTTGTGACCAATAGAAGAAGCTAAATTCCAGTGGGGTGGGGCATACATTGGGACTGAGAAATAGAGGTAGAGAATTTAGATAACTTTTTAAAAAATAAATTAAGGTAGGAGGACTTTAAAAGAAACAGTAAGATTGCTGATGGTGATGATGGTGATGATGGGGAGATGCAGAATAGATGGGGAGTTGCTTTTGAAAATTTGGGTGGTTTAAATGAATATTTTCTTGAACACTGTGGGGGAAAGAATCAGTAGAGGGTGAGAAGATAATAATATACAAATCATTGCTTGAAGACCTGAGAACATATGGAATCTAGAACGCAGAGAGAAGGATTGTCACAGTCATGAAGAAGAATACTTCCGGGGCAGCTGGGTGGCTCAGTGAGTTAAGCCTCTGCCTTCGGCTCAGGTCATGATCTCAGGGTCCTGGGATCGAGCCCCACATCAGGCTCTCTGCTCATCAGGGAGTCTGCTTTTCCACCTACCCCCTGCCTGCCTCTATGTCTACTTGTGATCTCTGTCAAATAAATAAATAAAATCTTAAAAAAAAAAAGGAAGAAGAATACTTCCTTCATTGGGACAGGAAGGAGATATGGGTGTGACTGAAGACATTTTAGGTAGACTCACTAATGACACAGTAGTCATTAGTTAGAGTAGTCATTAGTTAAAGCAATGCCTCTACATGTGATTGAAATCATGTGCTTGAAAATCATGTGCTTGAAATATGATGTTGCTTCCCTGAGAAATAATTCAAGGCCACTTGCTAACCCTTTCCTAATTCCATATATAAGACCTCCAAAAGGAAGAGGATAGTTTATGAATAGGTTAGAATAAATAAGCCTTGCTTACTTTTAAAAGTAAATGAAGGGTCTACACACTTCACAGCACTCACCAAAGCACCCCTGGGGATAAAAATATATGTTTATAAAAAATAAAAAATTTTAAAAAAAGTAAATGAAGGGTTAAAATTTAATTTATCATAGTGTTTTTTTTTTTCTCTTTTACTCATATGGCTAGAACATTCAACAAACCAGTGGCATACTGTGTTAGATAGGCCTGTTTTTTGTTCTTCTGCCTTTTCTTGCCACTTAGCGAAAATCTAGAATGTAATGAGGCTTGAGTTTGGACATCTTTCATATCATCTACATTTCTGCTTACTTGGTCTCCCCTGGTAGCTTCCTGTGGTTAACTCCTATTATCAGGACCAGGTAAAAATGTCCCTTCTTCAAAGAGATCTGCTAATCTTACAACTGAATCATGACTAGTGTTTTGTGTGTCTCAAAATAGGCCATTTTTTTGTGTCAAACAGTTATCTATATTTATGATTGCACTTTGTTGATATTATTAGTGTTTCACTGTTGCTTTCCCACAAGACTATAAAGTTTGGAAAGATAGGTAGAGTATATTTTATGTAAGAATATATATTTAGCTTATAGCATATAACTGGCCACATTTTAAACTTTCAGTAAAATGTGTGTTGAATAAATTAGGGAAGGATTAAAACTGTATGGTCTGCTTTGACATGAAGCTATTTAGGCCTGCTTTAGGAAAAATGGAACATTTTTTTATGTGGTCCATTTTAGTTTACCAGGCCTCACTGCATTGGGAAGTGCAGCTAGGGACTCAAGTTGATGAAGAGTCTTAACTATTTGGGCTCTTTCCATAGTTTGGCTATGGTTGATACTGCTATATAAACATCAGTGTGCATGTATCCCTTCAAATCAGTATTTTTGTATCATTTGGGTAATTATCTAGTACTGCAGTTGTTGAATTGTAGGGTAGTTCTATTTTAAAAACATTTTCAAGAACCTTCATACTACTCTCCAGAGTGGTTGCCTCAGTTTGCATTCTCACCAACAGTACAAGCAGGCTCCTTTCTCCTCATCCTTGCCAACACCTATTGTGTCTTGTGTTGTAAATTTTAGCCATTCTGACTGGTGTGGGATGGTATCTCATCATGGTTTTGATTTGTATTTTAGATGTTAAGCATCTTTTCACGAGTCTGTTAGCCACTGGGATGTCTTTTTTGGAAAAGTGTCTGTCTATTCATGTCTTCTGCCCATTTCTTTACTGGGTTCTTTCTTGGGTGTTGAGTTTGATAAGTTCTTTATAGATTGTAGATACGTACCCTTTATTAGATATGTCATTTGCAAGTAAGCTGCCTTTTAGTTTTGTTGATTGTTTCATTTGCTATACAGAAGCTTTTTATCTTTAAGTCCCAATAGTTCATTTTTGCTTTTGTTTCCCTTGCCTGTGGTGACATGTTTAGTAAGAAGTTCCTCTGGTTGAGGTCAGAGAGGTTGCTGCCTGTGTTCTCTAGGATATTCTGATGGTTTCCTGTCTCACATTAAGGTCTTTTATCCATTTTGAATTCATTTTTTTTGTTTTGTTTTTCTTTTTCAGAATTGTTTTGGCTATTTACGGCCTTCTGTGGTTCCATACAATTTTTCTTTTCTTTTCTTTTTTTAAATTTGTTGAGTTAGATTACTATATTGGTTTTATTATTTTTTTGATATTTTATTTATTTGACATAGCGAGAGAGAGCACAAGCAGGAGGAGAGGCAGACAGAGGGAGAGGGAAAAGAAGGCTCCGCACTCAGCAGAGATCCCAACAGGAAGGCTCAATCCAAGGACCATGGGATCATCACCTGAACCAAAGGCAGACACTTAACCCACTGAACTACCCAGGCGCCCCCCGCCATACAAATTTTAGGATTGTTTGTTCTAGCTCTGTGAAAAATGTTGGTGGTATTTTTATGGGTCTTGCATTAAATATATAGGTTGCTTTGGGTAGTATAGACATTTTAAGAATGTTTGTTTTTCCATGTACCCTGATGTTTATAGCAACATTATCAACAATAACAAACTATGGGGAGAGTCCAAATGCCCATCAACTGATGAATGGATAAAGAAGATGTGGTAGACATACAATAGGATATTATTTAGCCACCAGAAAGAATGAATTCTTGCCATTTGCAATGACATGGATGGAACTAGAGTGTATTATGTTAAGTGAAATAAGTCAGACAGAGAAAGATGAATACCATATGATCTCACTCACATATGGAATTTAAGAAAGAAAACATATGAACATATGCGATGGGGAAAAGAAAAAAAGGAGAGAGGGAAACAAGCCGTAAGAGACTCTTATCAGGGGGGTCTGGGTGGCTCAGTCATTAAGCATCTGTCTTCACCTCAGGTCATGATCCTGGGGTCCTGGGATGGAGACCTGCATCAGGCTCCCTGCCCAGTGGGGAGCCTGCTTCTCACTCTCCCACTCCCCCTGCTTGTGTTCTCTCTCTTGCTGTGTCTCTCTCTGTCAAATAAACAAGTAAAATATTTTTATGATGGGCACTGGGTGTCGTATGTCAATGATGAATCACTGAATTCTACTCCAGAAATCAATATAACACTGTGTGTTAACTAACTAGAATTTAAATTTAAAAAGATAATAATAAAATGTTTTACAAAAAAAAGTCTTACTATAACTTTAAGGTCCCTCAGTTTGTTTTACACTTATGTTTTCAGAACACAAAATTCCCCTTGTCCCCCAGAGATACAGCTATGGTCCACAGCAGGATTAAGATTATTTTGATTCCAGTTATTGTAATTCTACCAATAAGCACTGCAGTATCACTGTAGGTTGTAAAGCAGTTGAGGAAAAGGATAACTGATTCTTAATGATTTGACTGACATAATGTAAAACACACTCATTAAACTTTAGGAGGACATTGGCAATGTCTGATCAGGAAATTTAAGTGACTTTGATAAGTTCCTAGGTTTTACACTATTCAATGCTCTCAGCATTTCCCAATGTTGTTTGTTTCCTTTCTATACTCTAACTTGATTTACTCTTTCTTAGTTAAGAAGAATGCATAGGGGAGCAAAATTTGCCACCCCAAAATGTGTCTCTTTGGCATGTGGATTATTTTAGGCTGATTACTTTTAAGAAACAGAAGACTCAAGTTTGTTATTATTTTTATTTTATTTTATTTTATTTTTTTTGCCTCTCCCATAATTGCCTAAAAGGATTTAGATAGAGGACCTGCTTCAGGAAGGCAGCTATCATGATAGATAACTATAGTATAATGTAAGATAGATGTAGTTAGGGAGGAGCTGAGTAAGGCCTGTTCTACCAAAGTCAGCTCTGTGTCCCATTGTTTCTGTATGGTCCAGCAAACATTTGTTTACCGAACATTTATTCTTTCCATTCTTCCTGTGAATTGTCCTCCTTCCTTTTGAAGCTGCATACCCTTCCTCTTCTCCTTAGTCCAGAATGACCTATATGCCTCATTTTCCCGTTATCTGAAATTTCTCATGTTTCTGTAGATTTCTTATATACATGTAGTGAAATGTGATTTTCTCCTGTTAATCTGTTTCTCTTCAATTTAGTTCTTAAGACCAATCAAAAGAACCTTAAAGGTTAGAGGAAAGTTTTTCCTCTGCAACAGATGCAAACATCTTATTGCAAACAGCCTAACCAGCTGAATACCAGACTCGCAGGAAAAGAATTGAGCAACAGATTAAAATTAATTTTTGATGTCTAACACATCATTAGTCAGTAGGCACAAAAGCAAATGATTTTGTTTTAGTTAACTCAGGAGTGCTCAACTGAAGAAGAACAAAAAATACTTTTTTGTTGCTTGTTTTTATATTTAGAACTTTCATAGCACTGTAAGTAAACCTCAAAAATGATAAGTAATTTGGTTTAGAGGCATCAGCCCTGCTAGAATTAAGTCTAATGTTACTTAGAATCTTAGAATAAAATTGCTGCATGTGTTTTTTAAGCCCTTCCCCTTTATGAGTAATGAATAACTCAGAAGGCACAGCCAGATTTATTTATATAAAACAGAAAAATAATTTAAGCATACAGGGATTATTTCAGACCTTTGAGTTTCTATGCAGTAAGAGCAGCTTCTTAAATCCTAATTTTCTAAACATGCTGTAAAACCCATAGAGATCAACAAGGAAATAAAATAAAATCACATAAATCTTATGTCAACAGCATAACTAGAAGTTAAAGAATTCTATAATTTGAGATTATGTGTAATAGGAAAACCCCTGAAACTAACACAACTGGCTTTGAAGCCTAGGCTGAAGAGAAGACTCAAGTGAAATTGCTTGAAAATCATGAGCATGTAGCAGGATAATGCTGGTGCCAGAACACAGATACATTTCTCTGAAAAAAATAAGGTCTTCATTCTGAGTGAGAAAATACTAAGAACAGGAATGAAACAAGAGGGATTAGAAACTTGCTAGAGAGAATCCAAAGAAAGGGACCTAAAAGTGTGGGAACAATGGTGCAATCACAGGAAGGTACTGCTTCTGGGGGAAAAGGAAGCATCTTGTAAAGGAATGATTATCCTTTGGACTTCTATAAATGAAGAGAAAGAATAAAGTAAATAAAGTGATTAGAGGTTATACAGGAGCAAAATAATGAAGAATTCAAATATATGATCCTCCCTTGAAGAAACTACACTTCACTATAGCAATTATATTCTAACTCTAAAACATAATTAGGAGAAAAGAAGGGTTAATAAATGATTGTAGAGTTTTGACATGTTGATAAGCTAGTACCAAAGAACACAAATGACACTGAGATCTTGGTTTCTTAAAGGCATTTTTCACTAAAAGCAACCTTGAAATTATGGCTGATTATAGGAAAGGTCAGAGATAGTACAACTTGAACTAGCAAGAAAGGAAGTGTTCAAACATGAATATACCACCTTAAATAACATCTCCAGCTAAAGACAAAAGATGTTGGAGTAGGGAGGAGGCCAGTTAAGGGAGGTTATTAGTATATGTGCTGCCGAAGCGAGCACTAAGGGAGGTTATTAGAAAAAGCACAGTAAACAAGGGTAAGGTTGATGGCGGATTTAAGTTATTCCCTTTCTATTGATAACAGTTTCTAGAGATTTAGAATCATCCTCCTACTCAAAGGGGGAGACACCCTTACAAATGGAATTTGTAATCAAACCAAATGAGATTTCATCCACCCAATGCATAGTAGACCAAAGTGGGAGGAGGGGATGCTGACACTGAGATTTTGCAGTGAAGAAAGTCTGTTTATTGGTGTAGTGCCATCCAGGAGAATGGGGAGCTTATGGTCAAAGTCCTGAATTCCTTAATAATGGCTTACAACTGAGGGTTGTTTTTTTTTTAAGTAGACTCCAAGCCCAACATGGGGCTTGAACTCCTGATCGAGAGTCACATGCTCTAGTGATTGAGCCAGCTAGACACCCCCAAGTGAGGGTTGTTAAAGGCAAAATTGAGAGTTAGGGTTTTTGGGTGGAGTGGCATTCCATGATTGGTGGAGAATAACATCTTCATCTGGTCTACCTCTTTATTCTTAGACGAGGCATGACCAAGAATCATGGGCACTAAAGGAAAAGAAACTCTGCAACATAACCAGCTTAAAGTAATCACTATGACAAAGAGGCATATCTTGGGGTGGCAAAATTTGATCCCCTTAAATTTGTACATGTTATTTTTGCATCTTTCAATTTTAAGGTATTCTGTAGAATGTTACAGTTTATAGTGGTTCACTTTTTGGAAGGAAAATACATGTTTTTGTGAGAAGCTTATATTTATGGTAATGTCTTTAGCTTGCAAAGTATATTCATGTGCATTATTGATGTCAACAAATGTTTAATATATACTTAACTATGTTCTATATACAAGGTTATATACTAGAGAGAAATTAGGAGGAGGAGGAAAAGAGAAAACATGATACAAGACTCAGGAGGTAATAAAGGACAGATCCATGATAATTTTTTCTTAAGTTTTACTAATTACAAATCATTCCAGTCTTACCAACAAACAAAAAAGAATCACTAGTCTATCCAAAACCAGAGTCAAGGTGTGATTTTTTTCATATTTGATTGGTATCCTTTTGTTTTAGAAATAAAGTACTGGCAATACACCAAGAGCCCTCAACTTCGATGGCATTTTCCTTCCTGCTCAGAGGTACACACTATCTAAAGTTTGACTAGACTCTACGATCCATATTTTTATAAATCTAGGTATTTGTTTCCAGTTAGAAACAATATTCTGGTTTTGTGTATTTTGCCGTTGCATAAATTGCATATTTTTCAAAACTTTCATTTTTCATTCAGTGTTATGTTTTTCTTTTCAAGAGGTTTAGAGGTTATCTATTCTAATTCTAGATTTTTAGTAAACTGCTAACATTCTTACTTGAATGATCACATTCTTGTGTTTAGTATCTCTACTCCTTTCATAAAAATATTAAGTTTCAAGACATTTGTTCTGATCATATTTTCTATCCTCTTCCATATAATTATTGTCTAGATTTTAATTGTACTTCCTTTATTGTTTAGCCCCTAAATGAATCACATAGTTACACAATGTTTAATAGTTAACTTTTCTTGGGTTTATATACATGTGTATTAATTTCTTTGCTTAGTGTTGTTCTTTATCCTCTTTCTTCATGTGGGGTTAATTCCCTTCAGTAAGAAACCTATTCCTTAGAAGTTCTACAAGTGAGGGTATATAGGTAGAAATCTCTACCATTGTCTGAAAATGCTGTATTTTTTATTTGTTAACCTGGTTAGTTGAGTATTGCATTCTAAAGTGATTTCTCTATTAGCACTTTAAAGATATATTTTTCAGTTATCTTTTGGAGTCTGTTGTTACTGTTGGGAAGATGGCTAACACTCTAATTGTTCTTATTTGGTATTCTTTCTTCCAGATTGCTTTTTAGATTTTTCCTCTTTGTCATTAATGCACTATAGTTTACCAGCTGATTTTAGCCTTGCTTCCCCCAGAAAACAGAGCCTAGGCCAAAGGTTTATGTGTTCTTATTTAATTAGAGAGTACAATCCAAGTGAACAGGATGGCAGGGCGAAAGCAGAGAGGAAGGGTGATCCAGTATAAGAATGCATGATCAAGCTGTAACTTGATCCCTAGAAGTGCTATAAACTAGGTCTCAAAGTCATGGGGAAGGGAATGTGAGGAAAGGAAAAATAATTCACAATGGGCTCAGCATGTAGAAGCCCTGAGCAGGTTGCTTTGGTAGTATCTTCACCTGCTGGAATGAGGAGAGAGGTTTGAAGTAGATTTAGTGGAATTGATGAAGTTCTAGAACTTAGGTGAGGTTCGGTGGGTGGGCTGAGGTCCGGAGCCGATGACCAAGAAAGAATTCTTGAGACATCTTTGGTGCAAAATGGTGGTTTATTAAAGAACAGGGACAGGACCCATGGGCAGGAAGAGCTGCTGCCCTGGGCTGTGAGGGATGGCAGGTTATGTACCCTGAGGTTGGGGGAAGGTGAGGGAAAGGGAGGTTTCAATGGAGTTTTCATATGCTAAAGAGGGCCTACAAGGTGCCAGAAGACCAATGTTGTCTTTTAGCAAGCCACTAACATCAAGATAGTTGGGAGATTCCAGTCTTGCAGGATTGTGATCTCTGCAAGTTAACTATTTGTTTCTCATTTATGGCAGTCAGGGGTGCCTGAGGAATGTTACACATATTACCGAGGGGAGCGGGTGGAGAGGGGGTGCAAGGTGCCAGCTTTTGCTTTGTCCTCAGCTAGCCTCCTGCTCCCTCATCATTCCCCCCTGAACAATTTTGACCCTTAAATCTTTAAGGTGGTTGAAGGTGTAAGGTCTCATCTTCAGTAACTTCTTCCTGCTGAATAGGGGCGTAGAGCTGTCCCTACCTACTTGGGTCAACATTGATCAGTGGAGGAACATATAAAGGAGTTACGAAAGGCAGAGGCAGCTGAATCCAGCGCTGACAGTGAAGAAGTGTCTCTGTGCGTTGTCAGGATCATCTGTCACTGTGAAGTCATTGCAGCAATGGAGTCTCAGCACCAAGTAGAGAAACATTGAACAAAGCAACATATTAAGATTAATAAGGCGATAAAAATGAGAAGCCCAAAAAGGATATTTCTAATTGTTGGCCATAGTTCTCCTTCAAACCAGGAACTTAACCATTCACTGAGAGAGAGAGAAGGATCTTGTAGAGCATTAGTCCTGTGACATTTTTGTGATAGTCTGGGATGTACACACAACATTCTGCTTTGATAATTGCACATGTGCCACCCTGTGCTGCTGTCAAGACATCTAAGGCCATCCTATTTTGTAGGACTGCCTTGCGTATTTGTTTGACTTCGGTATTAAGTAGGGAGATGCTGTTTAGTGAATCATTGAGCGCCTTTGTAGTATATTTATTAAGAGCTTCTACATGCCACATGACATCTACTAGCCCCACAGATGGAACAAAAATGTATGCTAAGTGATCATACCATTTAAAAACAGATCATGTCCATCTTTGCTTTAAATTGGGGAGATTAGTTGGGGTGGTGGTGGTTTTAGTAATGCGCCAATGAATCCAGGCAAATCCTAAGGTACAGCGACCTATCTACCCTGGAGGAAGGCAGGGCCACAGGTTAGTTTCACATATCCAGTGGGTTCCGTTTGGAGCTGAACATCTAATGCTAACCCAATCAGTAGCCTGGAGTACTATTACTTGGAAACACATTTCTAGTGATAGCCATCCTAGATGTCATGTGTTATTTGCCCTAAGTATCATACGTTTGATTTTTTTGTTCCCAGCATAAAACTGCCTTTTGACTGAGCTGTCCAATAGTCGGTGTGAACCACAAATATGTATCCCAGATTTGATATATGCCATCCTCAGTATAGCAATAAGGAGGGCTTTGTAACTTAGGCCCATATTTGATTGGAGAGTTATGGCTTGACAGCAATCCCCTTTCCTTCCAAATAGGTCCATGGGCATGTAGTACCAGGAAGGCATATTTGGAGTCATTGTTAATGTTTATTTTTAGGCTTTGGCAATTGCAAAGTGCTAGTGAGCACTGTGGAATATCTAGCTTTTCTTATTCTTTCTATGAATACTATTGTTATCAGTAAACCAACTGTCATTTATATTTTTAACAGGGGCATCTTAAATCTGGCCAAATAGAGTAAGCAAGATCAATAACCTCTGAACAGTTTTTGCTCTATAGAGAAAGAGGTACAATGGTCAGGTTCAAGTATAAAGGTAACTAGCTTTAAAGTTTGACAAGTTTTAAGTATTATTTCTGGCATATCTCTAAGTATAGCCCAATATTTAATAAGTCAGCCTCCATCATCCATCGGTGGCCTTTGAATTCTAAAACAAATCTGGACCTGATGTGAAGTCATTACAGTCAGGGACTGTCCCATAATAAGCTTTGAGGCTCTTTTTATGAGGAGGGCTGTTCTATGCTTAGCCAAAGCTACCTCAACAGAGGTAGCTTCTAGGATAAATATGACTAAGGGATGAAACCATTAAGAAGCCCTTTGAGTGGTCCCAGCCTTAACAATATCCTGATTACAGAGGATCACTGGCAAGTGAGAGAAAACTTGTCAAGAGGTATGGGGAGTCCCCCATGCATCATCCAATACAATCATAAAGAAAGTGGAATCATCCATTATCTCCACAAGTCCATAGTTAATCCTATGGAGTACGGTATGTTGGCTTTTAGGCAATTTCATTATCCCAGCCACACACAAGGTGTTAGTTAAGTTACACAATTGTAGGGGAATCAATCCCATTTTCCAGTTGTTTAATCGTGTGCCATGGGTTCTGCTAATATCCCCACAAAATAATAAGAGCCAACAAAAAAGCTATTGTGCAACTTCTCTGAAGTTTACCTCAAATTGTTTAGCTTAGGTAAACAAACATTTAAAGACCATCAAATCTAGAATTTAACATCCATAAAGGTGTGTTACTAAAACATAGTTTTTCTCTCTAAAATAACCCTCATTTCCAGAGATAGCCAAATCAGGACTAATTCACTTGAGAAACAAGTCCAGTTTTAACAAACTTGGCCTATTATTTACATAAGCTCAGCAAGAACAGTGAGTGTGATCATATAGATCTTTTAGAATCTGCTTTGCTGGAACTTATAAGGAATCTCTAGGTTGAACTTTTAGTAGCCTCTCCAGGCCAGAAGCCAAGCCACGTACTTGCCATCAGGCATGCCTGCAATACCTGTCGATTTGGACGAATTCTTTTTTCCTGAGGTTCCCAAAGTATCCTGCCAGGAAGTGACATTCTTTACTCACCTGGTGAGGTTGCTGGGAACTCTGTAAGCAAGGTATCAGGCCAACAGTTCCAAAGGGCTTTATGGCTCCAGGATTCTTAAAGTCAACCTTAGTTCCTTAAAGCTGTCTGTTCATATCTGAGTCTATGGATGTCTTTCTCAAATACGACATTCCAGTCAAAGCCTTGGTAAAACAACCAGTTTCCAATGCTGTCCTGTTACAAGGAGAACAGATTCTTATTGAACTTATGCAAATGACTGATTGCCATGGAAGAAAGAATACTTACTGGGACCTTTTGGTTTCAGAGGGTTCAGATAGAGAGAAAAGTTGAATGCCTTGATTTGTTTACAAATCAATACTTTTACATCTCTGTAAGTTACAGATAACTTAAGAAAAAGTATCCCTAGTCTGGAAGAGCAAACATTAGAGAACCAGCAATGTCTAAAATAAGACAAAACTATAGTGTTTTAGTTCATTTAGTCCCATGTTACTAAATCTGGTGAATGCAGCTTTATTTAGTTCTGGAAATTCTTACCCATTTCAGTTTTAGGATTTTCAAGTATATCAAATATCTGTATTTGTCCTGAAAGTCCTTTATATGAATCTCCTTGAAGATAAAATTCATTTTATAAGAGAATTAAAACAATTATAAATGATAAAAACTCAGAATGGATATGGTTAGCGTTTACAATTTAGCTGGCAAGGAAATCAGGTTATTTCTGTGACACATAACATTTCCATAATTACAATATCAAGCGATGATCTCTCAAAACATTAATACTTTAGGAAGTGCATAGAATCTCTAGAATAGTTATAGCATTTTCCCAAATGTAACCCAAGGTTTATCATTGGTTCAGTAGTACTTCATGAGCAACTTCGCATACCAAGGAAAAGCATGAGTTAAAGAGATTTACAACTTAAATCTTGTCAACATTTGCTAAAATCTTATAAAATTTTAAAGCACATGCCTAAATATAATTAGGGATGTTAAACACCTAATAAAACAAAACATAGAAACTGGGTTTTCTGGGCAGCAAAGAGAAAACCATTTATATTCTCTTAACAGCAGATCAATTAATCTAAGAAAACTTTGTCCTTTGAACAGAGAATTTCAGTCTTGTACCAATGTACCTTTAAAACCCATACATTTCAATCTTAGTCCGTCTTGATGATAGCTAAAATTCCTTTTCTGAAGATTTCCCTTCACAAACCTTCTACAACTTTCCTTTGCATTCAGGTTTTGTCCCAAGTCATTTCCTTCCAAACAACCATATCATTTAGGACAAAATTACCTTGTCTTATCCTCAAGAAAATGTACCTCTATTCCTTAAATCTTTCTTACATATCATCTACTTTCGTACATACAGAGATGTTTCCCTTATTTCCATCAGTCTTAGTTATACTAAGCAGAATTTTGTATTCTTAGAAACACTTTAATCTCTAGTGAAGACTAAGTATTAACCAATTGTGAACTGTTACAACAGAATTCTTTAGATGGCAAATTTATGAATCAGTTAAATGCGAAACATATTTACCAACAGATTTAAATACTCATAGTTTCTTTGCAGTAAGAAGTCAAAAGCACAAACCTACATCCAGTAATTAACGACTTAGCATTTTATCCTGTTTGGTTAAGACCTAGATGTCCATAATTTAATGCCATTTGTCATCCAAGCAAAACTTTAAATTTTCAGGTTACCAAAGGCTTTGAAAGCTACTTTAACAATTACCCATTAAAACTTTGAGACAGACAGCTAGCCATCAGTTTAGCCATTTCTTTCTTAACAGATTTTAACAAATAACACGAGCTTATTTGACCTTCAGTAAACTTTGAAGTTTCACATTTACTGCTAACTTAAAAGACACATCTTATCTTAATTAAACCAACAAACTTAACTTAGTTCCAATACTGATTTATGTTCCACCTGGGCCCACTCCACTTTGAATGTTTACCTGAGACACAGATGGGAAGATCTGGAGTGGGGGGTGTTAGGTTCAGGGGATGCTCTTGCTCCTTGACAGTGAAGAGAGGAGCCATGGTGCAGGAAGCACCAAGGATGGTCTAGAGGCCAGTTATGTAGGCCCCACGCATGTTGGTGCAGAAACAGGAGAAGGTGGAAACAGAGGAAACAAAGTGCTGCCAGGAGGCAGAGAAAGGATTCCCCGTTTTAGAGCTCATAAGCCCCAACAGAGGAGCAGATGCCATGCTTTCCCACCAGCAAGGGGGGAGGGTTTAAGCAGTCCACGTCAGGCCAGAGAAGACAGGGAAACTTCCCTGAAACAAAGAGAGTTTCGGCAGCTGCTTGGGAATATTCCTTACGGTCTCTGTCTCGAGTTAGACTAACCCCAGTTGGCTCCAGTTATAGCCATTAACATGGGAAGTGAGTAAGGGAGAAACCCCCACATCTATTAGGAGAAACAGAGAGAAATAAGGTCAGAGTCCCCTTTGTTAGGGATGGCCCAGCAACCTGGGTTTATCTGAAGTCCTATTAACAATTATCATCCAGTAACTAGCTGACTCATTTGGGCAAACACATTCTGCAAAAGCCCTTTTGTCTGGGGTCCTGGTGTAGAGCAGTGAAGGCCTAGGTATGAGCAGTGAAGGTATCCTAGGTCCATTTACCCTGTTTCCTGCAGAGGAGATCTAACTGATAGATCCCACTGAGGCCATGGAGTACTATAGGAGCTCAGTCCTTTCCTAAGTTTTGCAATCCAGATTATTTCCGGTGGGTTAAAAGGCACCCCAGGGTAGAGTCCTTGGGAACTGAAGAAGCCTACTGAGGCCATGCTCCCAGAAACATAAAGAAGGTCCATCACCAAATCCCCCCTGACTCCTGGGTGGCGTCCCACGCAGGGTATGTCAGAGGTTCCCATGTGTCAAAAGCGACCAGAGGCGTCCCTCAAGATAATTGCTATTGATCACCATCCTGCCTTCCCTGGGAAGGCATTTCTGCCATAAAAGGCCCTGGAGGGGTGCCGGCGTCCCTCCTCTTCCCCATCGCACCCTAGGCTGCCGATGGGTGCCTGGTGAACGGACCAAAACACTGTGCCTTGCCATGCCATCGTCTGTCCTAAAGACTGCATACTGTTTTGCCATTTTAACCCATGGAAATACTAAAAAAGTTTGGCAAGGAAATTACCCAATTTCATAGCTTTAAGTAGTCTGTAGAGGACACTGACAAGAAACAGTAAAGACTGAAATCCATCATGGTCTATGCGACATTCCAACACATGTGGTCCTTACACCCAACTTCCCCAGGAAACGGTCCCAGGATGCATTTTAATTCAATCGGGTACTGGTTTCGGCCGGCTCCCAGTGGAGGTCTCTCCGCCAGAAGTGGCTAGACCAGGGATGTGGAGGGGATCACATTAGATCAATCAGGAGGAAACCTCACATGGGAGTCTTAAAATTGGCAGCTGTCCTAGTGACTTAGGTGGCTGTCCCGTGCCCAAGAGAGACAACTTGTATAAGAACAGGAATAAAGAGAGGCCATCAAGTTTCTGGGTCTTATTGCCATTCCAGCCAGGGTACTAATTTACAGCCAAAAGGCAGACGCTCTCCTCCCTGTAGAGTAGCCACGGGCTAGAGGATTACAGCCTGAGCAGTTGACATGCAAGTGTTCCAATAAGACCATACTCCTTGAAAAGCCCTGGAATGAGAGTAAAGGAAAAGGAGAGAAAGTACTCACCAATTTTGCACCGAAGCTCAGAGTCCAAATGTAAAGACTCACAGCCCCACGTTGGGCGCTATATGATGAAGTTCTAGAACCTCGGTGAGGTTCTGTGGGTGGGCTGAGGTCCAGAGCCGATGACCAAGAAAGAATTCTTGAGACATCTTTGGTGCAAAATGGTGGTTTATTAAAGAACAGGGACAGGACCCATGGGCAGGAAGAGCTGCTGCCCTGGGTTGTGAGGGATGGCAGGTTATGTACCCTGAGGTTGGGGGAAGGTGAGGGAAAGGGAGGTTTCAATGGAGTTTTCATATGCTAAAGAGGGCCTACAAGGTGCCAGAAGACCAATGTTGTCTTTTAGCAAGCCACTAACATCAAGATAGTTGGGAGATTCCAAGTCTTGCAGGATTGTGATCTCTGCAAGTTAACTATTTGTTTCTCATTTATGGCAGTCAGGGGTGCCTGAGGAATGTTACACATATTACCGAGGGGAGCTGGTGGAGAGGGGGTGCAAGGTGCCAGCTTTTGTTTTGTCCTCAGCTAGCCTCCTGCTCCCTCATCAGAATCATGAATAACAAGACTATCAGACTGTACATATATTGTAATCTACCAAAGTCGCCTGTTCTTTTAATGGGGAATGAGGAAAGGGAAATGCTGAGGTGAGGTGTCTGATACAGACGTATGGTAGTATATATGTTATTATTTATTTTACTGGTGATTCCATGTACTTCTTTGATTTGAGGGTTTATTTCTAACTGCCTCTCTGAAAGGTCCTCACCAAGTATTTTTTCAATAATTACTACATTCATTCTAGTCTCACCTTCTATAAATACTATTGTATGAATGTTGGTTTTCCATTTTATTTTTTATTCCTCTATTATTCACATTTTCATTTAGTCTCATAATTTTCTCTGATTTATTTTCAGTTTATGAAGTTCAACTTCAGTTTTATCTGTTATTTAAACTTATTTGGGGTGCCCGGGTGGCTCAGTTGGTTAAGCATCTGCCTTGGGCTCAGGTCATGATCCCAGAGATGGAGCCCTGTCGCAGGATCCCTGCTCAGCAGGGAGTCTGCTTCTCCCTCATCTGCTCCCCCTGCTTGTGCTCCTCTCTGTTGAATATATAAACAAGTAAATAAATAAATAAATAAATAAAATCTTTATTAAAAAATATTCTATAAAGTTTTGAATACCAATAAACACATTTTTATGCCTTTCTTTTGTATTAACATGGTTATGTGGTTTTTGTTCTTTATTCTGTTGATGTGGTATATTGATTGGTTGTTGTATGTTGAACCATCCTTGGATTTTACGAATAAATCCCATTTGGTCATGGTATATAATCCTTTTGATGTGGATGAAGTTTAAGAATATAAGGAGCTTCAGTGGGATAGAGTCCAGAGCTGATGACCAAGAAAGAATTCTTGATACATCTTTGGTGCAAAATGGTGGTTTATTGGGGCACCTGAGTGGCTCAGTGGTTTAAAGCCTCTGCCTTTAGCTCAGGTCATGATCCCAGGGTTCTGGGATCAAGCCCCACATTGGGCTCTCTGCTCCATGGGGAGCCTGCTTCCTCCTCTTTGCCTGCCTCTCTGCCTACTTGTAATCTCTGTCTGTCAAATAAATAAATAAAATCTTAAAAAAAAGTGGTTTATTAAAGCACTGGGACAGGACCCCTGGGCTGAAAGAGCTGTTGCACTGGGGTTGATTATATACTATGGAGTTAAGGGGGAGGTAAGGAAAAAGGGAGGTTTCAAAAGAACTTTCATATGCTAAAGATGACCTATGGGATACCTAAGGCCTTACCATTGTCAAGTTAAAGTTGTTTTTCCTTTTAGTAAGGCATTAGCAGTAAGAGTTGGGAGCTTCCTGGAGGAGTATCACATTCCTCCTATCACACGTCCTTGCCAATGAGCTTTAGGTTTAGAAGAAATTTAACTTTTATTTACATTTTCCTCTGTCTCAGCCTCCCTCAATTTTATCAAGGGAAAAATGATGATAGGGCTTCAGGAACTGAGTTACAGGTCTTTGGAATTTAGGCTGTTGATAAGAAAGCTTCTTCCTAAAAAAAAAAAAAAGAAAGAAAGAAAGCTTCTTCCTTGTAAATCACTAGGACATTTGTAAATTGAGGGAGAATCAGGTCTTGCAGGATTGTGATCTCTAGAAATTAACTATTTGTTTTTCCTTTAGGGCAGCCAGAAATGCCTGAGGAATGTCACATATGTCCCATGGGTGTGTGTGTGTGTGTGTGTGTGTGTGTGTGAGAGAGAGGGGGTTGGGAGTGAGGGGGCGTGGCAGGAAGTTGTGGTGGTGATTGCGGGGTGTCAGCTTCTGTTTTGTCCTCAGCTTGCCTTCTGTTATTCATGAGCTATTCTAATAAGGAAAAAGGAAAAAAATAAAATAAAATAGAGGAGAAGACAGAAAATTTTAAAAAATACAAAGGAAAATGTATTAATTTTAGGGTGATGTGTTAGACATAAAGATGCCATAAAAATCTAAAACCTTAGATGAAATGGATCACTTTCTAGTAAAATTTATAATACCAGAGTTGACTCAAGGAGAATGTGAAAAACAAAAGAGAGCCATATCTGTTAGAGGACATTTGTTGCTACTTCTGGTAAATTGCCCACATTTTCATCTAATTGGCTTAGAGAATCTACCCCCATATTGTAGTATTGAACATGTTGCCAAGGCTTGGATGGCAAGTATCACCTGGACTTGATGTTTGAACAGGAATCCCAATCTGAGTCAATCTTATATATAAAGATTCTTTGTTTGGAATAAGTAAATTTGTAATATATAAAAATGGAGTTGTACTTGGTCATCTTTCTTTGCCACCCTTTGGGAAAAGCTTTCTCAAAAACAAAAATTAAACAAAACAAAAAACACATTAGTATCTGATTTTGTTAATACAAGAATTAAAATTGTAGGCCAAGCCCAATGTCTTAAAAAATGAGTCCAAACAGGGTTTATTCTGTTCATTCAGTGGCAGTAAAATAATACTAGTAATTTAGTCAGCTTATTATATTCTGAAAAGTCATTTTGCAAAATTCAACGTCAATTCTAAGTTTAAAATGGAAGTGATTAGCATTTTATTTTTTAACATGATGGAGAGTATCTTCTTGAAAAAATAGGGATATCAATGAACTTCCTATTTAACTATAAGCATTCAGGGGATGCTAGATATAAGTCTCAATACTGTATAAGTTTTATGTAAAAATGTATATATTTTGGGAGGATTAAAGAGTTTTTTATTTTTTATTCTTACTATGTATTCATTTGGAGGATTAAAGAGTTAAATGAATACATAGTAAGAATAAAAATAAACATGAATATTTGTCTCATTTTAAAATGAGGAATTACCTTTTATGTGTGAGAAACAGAATAAAAAGTGAAAAAAATGACAGGTTTAATATTATGTTGTATTACTTGGAACCTTGACAAAATCATTAACTTAGAAAGGCAGGTAACAAACTGCAATATATGAGCAAACTCTATGATAAAATGGTTAACTATATATATATATATATATGCGCACATATATGTATGTGTATATATATGAGTATATATTTTATACAATATATATTTAAAATTGATATACTCTCATACAAAATATGAAAAAAAATTATTATATCACTTAATAAGATGATAAATATAACCAGACAATTCACCAATTCCAATGTGATATGACAAATAAATTTAGCCTCATTAGTAATCAGATAAATTAACATTAAAGCAATGAACATTTTTGCCTATCATTTGACAAAGGATTGTTTCCATCTCTCTCTCTCTCTATTTTCTGGACAAAGGATTGTTTTCCCTTTTGTAGTAAGAAAAGACAATGTTGGTAATAATACACTACTTGGTAACTCTGGCAAATTGTTGGGGAAAATGTAAATGGGTACAGGTTTTTTTTTTCTTTAAAGATTTTATTTATTTATTTGACACACAGAGAGAGATCACAAGTAGGCAGAGAGGCAGGCAGAGAGAGAGAGAGAGGGGGAAGCAGGCACCCTACCGAGCAGAGAGCCCAATGCGATGCAGGGCTTAATCCCAGGACCTTGAGATCATGACCCAAGCTGAAGGCAGAGGCTCAAACCACTGAGCCACCCAGGTGCCCCTGGCTACAAGTTTTTGATGTTTTGGCATTATAGAGCAGTGGCCTTAAAATGGTTTATCCCCTTTGACCTGATAATTTTTATATCTATACATTTTTTAAAGTAAATATACAGATAGGCCTATAAAGATTTTTTGATGTTGCTTAAGATAACAAAAATATGTAAACATTTCAGATGTTCGACACTTTTTAAAAAGACTTTATTTATTTATCTGACAGAGAGAAAGAGAGAGAGAGAGCACAAGCAGGGGGAGTGGCAGGCAGAGGGAGAAGCAGGCTCCCCTCTGAGCAAGGAGCCCAGTGTGGGGCTCCATCCCAGGACCCTGGGATCATAACCTGAGCTAAAGGCAAACACTTAAGTGACAGAGCCACCCAGGTGCTCCATTCAACCCTTTTCTAATTTCTAATAAGTTATATTCATTAGCCGTATGTTAGAGTACTAGGCTTTTATCTAAAATCATGTTTTTAAATAGAATATTTTAGTTTTTAGAAATGTATATTTAAGTTAGAAAAAGCTCTTCAAGTGGACTCTTGGCATTCCTTTCTAGAAATTTTCTATTTTCTTGACTTGTGTCACAATTTAGTTTTATGATTAGTTTTTACCTCTCTTTTTTCTGTCTTGACTATCTTTGTTACCTCCTTTGTGTCTATCTATAATTGTTCCTTTTCCAAGGGATTCCAAGGATCATTTAGTAATAATAATTACTAAACATACTTTTATAGGCAATATCTTGTACTTCTTTGACTTCACTTAGCATCTTTGTTTTAATTTTAGAAGCTTACTTGATATCCATAGTAGCCAGATAAACATTGCCACTAAAATCTGCCTCTGACATCTCAAATCTCAGAGATCCGGCTGAATTGTTTTCTATTGCTCTACCATGACAAACCAGTTATAATACATTTCTTATATATAAGTCCACTCAGTTACCTAATGAGAAATTTGAGGTCATCTCTAAATTATCCAAGCAGCCACCAAATATCATTCTGCTTCTTTAATACTTGAATCATGTATTTCCACATCTCATTTGCCACACCATTATTTCAGGACTTTATACTTTTTTCATCCAATTAATGCCATAACTCTATAAGTGGGACAATCTAACTTTTCCACAATCTGTTCTGCACTTCCCTGCTGGCATGACTGTTCTAGAAATTGAATAATTTTATTCCTCTGACTAAAATCACATAAACTGTGCACTGCTTAGAGGATCTAGTTCAAGTCTTCAGCATGATATACTGAAGTCATTTGTTACCTCTTTGGCCTCATCACTTCATATTTTGCTAATATGTTTAGACCTTTTCCTCTTCTACCCCAGAGTATGATGAGTACCGATCCCTGAATTTTCAGCATTCTTTTATGCATTTCTACTCTTGCATGTAGTGTTCGTTTTGCTTAGAATAAAATTAATGACCTCATTTCATTGGTCAATTACTACTACTACTGCTAGGTACAACTCAGATATCATCTAACTTTGGGAGTTTTGACTTTTTAATGTAGATTGTTCCTTCTAGGCCATTCAATTTTGCCTTCTATCCAGAAGATGTTAGGGCATTCAGCTCTAAGAGTATCCATCGCACACAGTGTCAAGCATATGTTTATCTGCTTTCTTTAAAATTCAATACATTTCTTAATGATAAGTGCTATATTTCTTTTTTTTTTTTTAAAGATTTTTATTTGTTTATTTGACAGACAGAGATCACCAGTAGACAGAGAGGCAGAAAGAGAGAGAGAGAGAGGGAAGCAGGCTCCCTGCTGAGCAGAGAGCCCGATGCGGGACTCGATCCCAGGATGCTGAGATCATGACCTGAGCCGAAGGCAGCGGCTTAACCCACTGAGCCACCCAGGCGCCCAAGTGCTATATTTCTTAACTACAATCCTAACATCCAGCATTAGGCCTGGCACATTCTGGATAAGTATGTATGTGTTGAATGCATGAATTAATGATCTGGAAAAGGTTTGGCAGATACTATAACAGGCAAGAAATATTACACAAATATGTTAACTAAGTGAAAGAAGTCTAGGCTGAAATAAATCAAATCCAGGGTGCTGGGTAACACTATCAAAATAAGTTTTCTCTGGAGAATAAAGGGTGGAAAAAAAAAGCCTGGGATGCTAACATTAGCCAAAAATTCTGAAACTGAACCAAGAACTCTTTTTGGTAAAATTTTTGTTTGTTTGACATGTTTTAATTGAGTATATGCTACACACACACATGCTGATGCAATAACTATGCTAGTCTTTAGAAATGTAGCAATAATAAAAAGAAAGCTCTTATGGAGCTTCTGCTTTGGAGTGGGAGTGGGGAAGAACACAGGTACAAGATAAATAAAAAATATGTTTTAGAGATAAGTATCATAGCAACAACAAAAAATACACTTTGAGGATAGATACAAGGGCAGAGGTGGTGGATAGCTGTGTTGTGATCGGTGATGTCAGAGTGGATAACCCAGAACCCATAGTTGGCTGATAATTAGTGTCTGTCCTGTATGAATAACGGATTCTCATCTTTCAAAAAAGGAATTTCCTGAAAATGCTTTTCCAAGCCCCCACATTTTTGTGGCGATGTTAAAGATCCTGGTTTCATAACTAAAAATGGAGAGTTTCAACTGTCATGTAAAAGGAGAGTCTCTTATTATTTCACAGTGAAAAAGCCCAAGTTAGGATGGGAAAGAACGTTCAAATCTTGAAGTTACAAAAAATACAGTTCAGATTTACATTCAAAGTTCTCATACCAGAACATTTCTTATAGAACAGATTATACATTTACCTCATATAATGAAAAGATGTAAAATGTTTGGTTAACTGTTGTAAAGATACTGCAGATGAAGATACTGAGATCTTAAAGCAAGTTGATGACAGAAACGTGTATTTCCAAAACATTTCAGAAATATTATATATATTTCAGAAACATTATATTCCTTTGTGGAATTTTCAGTACATGCAGTGTTTTGATGTTTATATTGTTATATGCTCAAATTTGTTTGCACTTATGAAAGGATTTTTATTCTTCATGGAAGATTGAGAGCACAACTTGTTTTTATGGTTAACCAAAAAAGATACTTCATGTTACTATCAGAGACCTATCCATTGGCTATAAGTGCTTTTAAAAAAAGAATTTTATTATTCAGATAAGGTGTTCTTTTTTTAAGTAGGCCAGAATAAACAGACAAATAAATAGCTAGGAAGAAAATAAAGGAGAAAGTTGTTAAGAAGGAAGTATTTATGTTCACACTCATGAGTATAACTGATGCTATGGATTTAAATGATAAATTATAGGGGCGCCTGGGTGGCTCAGTGGGTTAAGCCGCTGCCTTCGGCTCAGGTCATGATCTCAGGGTCCTGGGATCGAGTCCCACATCGGGCTCTCTGCTCAGCAGGGAGCCTGCTTCCCTCTCTCTCTCTCTGCTTGCCTCTCCATCTACTTGTGATTTCTGTCTGTCAAATAAATAAATAAAATCTTAAAAAAAAATTAAAAAAATAAAAAATAAATGATAAATTATAATGTAAAAAACAGATCAAGTGGAGATTAGAAAATTCAGGTACAAGTCTTCCCAGCTTCTGATATTTGGTAGGGCAGATATAGAGGAGTGTGATTTGGGAGCTCAATCTAATACTCAGCAATTGCTTTGAAACAAAAATAAGCTTTATAATTTGAAAGTCGATATTAAATTGTGCTTATGATAAAAGCAGCATACAGTAGTAGAGTGGGATCAGTTGATTTTAAGTAAAGTTAAACTGTTAAGATATTGGCAGTTTTTCAGAGAGGAAGGATATTGTCTTTTTGAAGCTTTGATAGCAAGGATTAGTTAGGGATTCCATTCTAGGCAAAAATGGTACCCAAAGGTCAAGAATTGTATTTTTTGCAGGATCAAGAATATAATAAATTTATAGTAGGCCTAGGAGTAAGATACTGAGCCATTTAGGGCTCATTATAATATTTTTCTGGGCATAGGATGAATCATAGATGAGAGGTTGATTAGTTTTCTATTCTGCATGGGAAACTGGCACAAGGGGCACCTGGGTGGCTCAATGGGTTGGGCCTCTGCCTTCGGCTTGGGTCATGATCTTGGGGTCCTGGGATGGAGCCCCACATAGGGCTCTCTGCTCGGCAGGGAACCTGCTTCCTCCTCTCTCTCTCTCAGCCTGCCTCTCTGCCTACTTGTGATCTCTGTTTGTCAAATAAATAAAATCTTTAGGAAAAAAAAATCTTAAAAAAATAAATAAAATCTTTTAAAAAACTGGCACAAATGTAGGGACTTAAAGCAATATCCCTTTATTAATTCACAGGTCTATAAGTCAGAATACTGGCATGAGGTGACTTGAGTTCTCTGTTAAAGGTCTTAAAGGCCTGAAATCAGTATTAAAAACATTTTCAGATAATTTGAACATCTAATTCATTTTGGGATTCGCATCATTCACCATTTCTCATTCAAGTTGTCATGTATCTGGTTCTTGGTATGCAAGGTGATATTTTCTTGTCCCTTGAACACTTTGGCCATTATGTTAAGCTACTTTGGTTCCTGTTTAAACTTTGTTTTTGGTTTTGTTTAAATTTTAGCTGGTATTTAGTTTAGATTTGGCGCATAGTGCCTCTTCTACTTTTGTGGACTGTGGTTCCATGACACCTTTGTGTTAGAACCCTTGTGGTACTATTTTTTCTGATTTATCTTATGCAGGTAGGGTTAGTACAGATCTGTGTTTGTGCTGCTTAAGGGGGCAGGAAAAGCTTCCCAGGCCAGGGCACCTGGTGCTTCTAGATGGGGGAAGGGTAGCTGTGTTCCACTTGGATAAAGAGCACTTCCTGGGCCAGGAACTTGTGTCAGGATCTCCCTTGTCTGTATGGGATGGTGATTATTTACCAAGTTGAGAGCTTTTTGTGGTGTTGGTAGGTATAGGCAAGTTGCCTGGTATCTCTGGGTATGGCAGAGGAGTCTCGGGCCCAGCTAAAGAGAAGACCATTTTTCAAGGTGGGAGCTTTATACAGTGGGATCACTTTTGCTGGTACCCTTGATCACCAGTATGGTATGTCTGGGAGGGGAAAGGGGGCCTCAGGCCCAGTGGGGAAGGAAAGCACTTCTCCAGGTCACTTAATTGTCAACAGGGCTTCCAATTTTCTCTCTTTACAGCTTCTGCAGGGCTCACCTGGTGTTTTCAGTGGGACTTCCATTTGATCTGATGGAGCAAGAGCCTGTTAGAACTGCTTTCTGTTACTAAGTTGGGAGTTAGGAAGTGCTGAGCCTGGGTCACCTTTTTATTTGGAGGGATCATAAGATGTCCTGCCCTGAGGTTGTTTATCCATTCCAAAGGTCCCTAGCCAATTCACTTTCCCCATTAGAACTTTCAGAGTTCTCCTTTGGTTGTCTCATGTTATTTCTAGGATATATAGTTGTACTTATAGAGGGGGGAACAGAGAGAGGGGAGTATAAACCATCTTATCTGGACTAGAAATCCTGTGACTTTTAAGGACTCACCTGATTAGGTCAGGCTCATTCTGGATAAGCTCCCAATCAACTGTACCATACATCATAATGTAGGAATGGGAATGGTAGTCCATCACATTCACAGGTGATACTCTAAAAGTCACTGGGGGCCATTTTAGAATTCTACCACAGAAAGCATTTGTGAATGTACTGAAGTATTGATTAGGCAGTTATCATCTGGAAGGTTGGAACACATTAGTATAGCAAGAAGACAAGTACTGCTCTAATTATTCCTCTCTTTAAATGAAATAGATGTAGTATCAGAAATACTTAGTAATAATCAGAATATTCAAACAACTTTCAGAATTTAATGTGAATATCAGAGGTTCATTTAAGACTTTATTTCCCACCATGCAAATATCTTCTGTGTGAAAAATATTCTAGCTCAAAGATGTACTAAAAGACTTCACTAGTATACTCTGTTTATATTTTATGTTTCTGTGTAATTACTGTAGCTGCCAGTAATTCACATAGAAAATGAAGGTCGGGGTGCCTGGGTGGCTCAGGGTCCTGGGATTGAGCCCCACATTGGGAACCCCTGCTCAGGAGGGAGTCTGATTCTTCCTCTCCCCTTCCCCATGCTCGTTTTCTCTGTCTCAAATAAAATAAATAAAATCTTAGAAATGTCAGTGATGATTCTGACTTTAAATTTTTAGAGAAAGTTTATACTTAACACTGACCATATTTATATAGGTTTCTCAGTGTATAAAATTTATGACTGTTGCTTTTGTCAAAATACAGTTTACTCTCACCTAAACCAGGATTGAAAATTTTAAGCGAAATTTGCTGGTTTGGCCAATATACAAAAACAAAAACAAAAACAAAAAATTAAAAACTCCAGTTTCCAGGCTGAATTAGGAGAAAAGTCCTTTACTATGTTTGGATTGGAAGAGAAGCATGACCTAAAATTTGATTTTTTAAAAAAGATTTTATTTATTTATTTGACAGAGAGAGTGAGAGAGCACAAGCAGGGAGAAGAACAGAGGGAGAGGGAGAAGCAGGCTTCCTGCTGAGCAGGGAGCCCGACACGGGGCTAGATCCTAGAACCCTGGCATCATGACCTGAGTCGAAGGCAGATGCTTAACCTGAGCTACCCAGGTCCCCCTAAAATTTGATTTTAAAGTGTCATGGTTTGGGGTAATACTTTGATAGGGATGATTAGAATTGAATTAGTTAAGCATGCTTTTGAACTCCAGCTGTTCAGATTACAACTTGGGAGGCTTTGTACTTTGGATCATTCACATAAAGATTAAGATCTATAAACCATAATATACCTTATAAGAATAAAGCATATGTTTTTTAAAATTATATGAACTGAACTTATAAATAAAAAGAAATTCAGGTCACCTGGGTGACTCAGTCTGTCAAGTGTCGAACTCTTGGTTTCAGCTCAGGTCAGTGATCTCATGGGCTCAAGCCCTACATCCTGCTCTGTGCTCAGCAGAGTCTGTTTGAGTTTCTCTCCCTTTGCCTCTGTTCCCTGTGTCCCCCATCCTTCCATTCACACATACATCTAAAGAAAATTTAAAAAAAAAAAAAAAGAAACTGAGACTTGAATGTACTTATAAAGCAAAAATTGGAGAAGTACATATACCGGCTTTTTTCCTTAGTTGATTACAATCACAGCAAAGCAAAGTGTGACATGTTTAAGAGCAATGTCATTAAATTCTATGGTTTGTCATCTTATCACTTCTAAAGATAAAATGTACTTGTTCTCTTCTTCAGGATACCAGTTCTGAGTAGATGAAAGGAAAATTCAAAGATTGTTAAACAGCCGAGTCAAAGAACAGAATGGAGGACAAGGGGAAGAGGCAACTACTCCCTCTTTATACACCTTCAAGCCTAGAGTTGATAATACTGGCATCTCACAGCTGCTAGCCTCAGGGTAATTCATCATCTCTTTGTTTCCTTTCATTCTTTACACACTTTTAGTAAATAGTTTCTTCATTAAACTCTATTCCATCACCCTTTTCAAGTGTGCCATCAATTTTTGCCCAGGACCCTAAATGATATATTAGTAGTAGAAAATGGGAGAAACTTTAAGGTAGTGTTAAGGGTTGGGATAAACTGCTGGGAAGAGAGATAGGAAGACAAAGTTTTAAAAGCTTTTCTATGGCATTCTATGAATGTAATGACTTTTTATGTGAGTGATTCTAATAAATTCTTAATGTTCTTGATTATTCTGGTTGTGTTCCTCTTTGTATGCACATTTAAGATGAGACATGGCTGAGAGATGTCTGGGATTTGCACGACTAGATAATTCTATTAGTTTCCATCTGGATTGATTATCTATTAAGACATTTCTCCCATGGAATCAGGAACATCCCACCCTAGTGTATCTGCTAAGTTTCTTTTGAAATTCAGTGATCCATTATAGTGGGAAATTTGTTTTTGCTCTAAGGTAGGACAGTACTGTTTGGTTTTTTATATATTTTCTTTTATTTTGGAACAGAAATTGAGGAAAGTTCAATCATTCCTTCAGGAAACAATGATTCAGTACAGATTGTTACATTGGGATTCAATTTTAGATCAGATTCAGAGTCTTATATTTAACAGGACAATATCGCTGTCAGGTAAGACAGCATTTTTTTTTTTTTTTAATTCTGGAAGAGAAATTGGGGAAAGTCCAAACATTCCTTCAGGAACCAGTGATTCAGTTCAGATTATTATATGGGGATTCAATTTAATTTTTTAATTTTTTTCAGGATTCTATTTTAGATTAGATTCAGATTATTATATTTAAAAATCAGTCCAAAAGTTGTTTATAATCAGGTGACTACTGTTTGTCCATCACTATAATTGTTTGTATACCTGAGAATTCAGATCTCAATTAGAATTTTCTCTTTCACCAGACTCTACTGCTTTCCTACGACAAATAGGACAGGTAGAGTTCTCCAACAGCCAGCGATCGATACAGTGGATATGAAATTCATGGGAGCAAGGTAGGATGCGTAGTCTGTTGCCTTCTGTGTACTCTGTGATGCAAATACTACAGGCTTTTAATGCACCACTTTTACCAAAAGATCTTATAGCCAAGTTGTCAATTTGTGCTTTGGTGAGTCCTGTAGTTTGGTCATGATAGTCTTCATTCAAGAGGAAAAAATGGTCCAGATTAAGGGAGGTCCAAGAGTTACTTTCATCAAATATTATTGGGCTCATAGGTCTACTTTCTTGCCTGGCTTCTGATGGTGAGCCTGATGATAAGCTTATTTCATTAGTGCCGTCAAACATCAGTGATCTAATTTCTGAATTTTCATCACTGGAGCTGGAACTGGAAATAGGACTAGAATTGAAACTAGTTATGTAGCTGGAATTTGAACTAGAAATCAATGGAAAACTTGAATGGAAATCAGAACTAGTATTTGAATTGGAACCAGAACTAGTCCTACCACCAGAACCATCTCTTTCATTTGGTGACTCTGCCCTTTCCATGTTTTCACTTGGGGGTGAGATGCTATGCACTAAATCACTGTCACTGTCCATAAGGTCAATTGAGCCACTGAATGTTGTCACTGTCTGCATTAATGTGCTCTGAATTGTAGTAGATATTGTATCATTTAAATCAGTATTTAAAATTCTGTGGATGGGAATTCCGATGGTACTGAGATAAGCTGTTGCATCTGTCTGCTCAAAAGATGGAAACATATTCCAAAGTCCTCCTTGTTCACTTTCTAAAGTTGGTGTTTCACATGTTAACGGAGTTCTGCTAGCTATGCTATCACTATGAGAATATGCCCCAAGATGAACTTGTCCTACTTCAAGATTGAACAATATGGTTGAACTTATCTGTTCCACTTCCCAAGATTCACCATCACTGGTTGTATCTGGAGAACTTTCTTCTTGAACAGCATTCCTTGTTCCAGAAGTTGAAAAAAGACCCCTATTTTGTGGCTCAGTTCCAGTTATTTGCTGTCCAGATGTTTCTTGGTGCTGAATTCTAGAAAATAACTCATTCTCCTCTTCCAGAAGCTGCTCAAAAGTCTCAGGTGCTATACTCTGATGAAATCTTAGTAAAAGATCACTCCATGAATTTGGAGCTGAACTACTTTCAATTCTTGCTCTGGTTCTTCGATGCTCTGGGCTCCTGCTTCTTGCTCTTCGCTGACCTCTAGTGACTGGTACTTCTATTAATGCTTCAGTTGTACTTTGTTCTGACATAGGTGGTCTTATAAATGTTGATTCAGACTGTGTATTTTCCGCTTGCCTTTGGATGTTTTCTATATTGTCTCCTCTGGGAAATCTTGTAGATGGTACATCTTTGTTCTCTGGATTTGGGCTCCCATTATTAACATTAAAATTCATTTCTAAACCAAATCTGGTATTATTGTTATTTGAATTAATTTGGCTCAGTTCTTCCCAAATTTGGTGTTCTGTTTGCCCACTTGTCACATTTTCAGTTTGTTGGAAAGAGTTAACCCAGTTTAATAGAGAGTCACCACTAGATGAATTATCAGAAGAATCTCCTCCACCTGTTAACAAAAAAAAGTGGTGGCAGAAAGGAACTACCAAAATTAAAAGCATCATAAAATAGCACTCTGAAACCTTGTTTCAAAAGCAAACAAAAAATTAGAACTTTAATACTCAGATGTTCTTAACATATTTCACATTTATAGAGTTAATATTTTATAAACTATATTTTCTAGATTTACAAGTGAAGGCAGGACAGTTTGAGTTCCTTCTGAAAAGAGTTAGTTAATCCTAGGTAAATTTAGAGAATTTTTTTAAAGGAATCTGGAGTAAGTCTGTTTTCAATATTTCATCTTATGCATGGCCCTGTGTACCACCATGGGAGGAGAATCAAGAGACAACATTTTTTCACTCCACTGTCAAAACACTAATGCAATTAAAAAAGGTGAAGGTACGGCACTAGTATTTTAGTTCAATTTACATTATTGCCTAATTCTCATTAGCATACAACATTACTTCTTCTAGGCTCTTAAGTGTTTATGGTAATATATAAAGTTTTTAAAAAAAAATATAAGACCGGGCGCCTGGGTGGCTCAGTGGGTTAAGCCGCTGCCTTCGGCTCAGGTCGTGATCTCAGGGTCCTGGGATCGAGTCCCGCATCGGGCTCTCTGCTAGACAGGGAGCCTGCTTCCCTCTCTCTCTCTGCCTGCCTCTCCATCTACTTGTGATTTCTCTCTGTCAAATAAATAAATAAAATCTTTAAAAAAAATATATATATATATATATATATAAGACCGTTGTAACCATTGCTCAAATTTAAATAAAGTTTATAGGTTTTAAAGTTTTTGAATACTTCTTGATGTTACCAGATTTTAAGTTGACATGAAACTGAAGGTCAGCTCAAATGGAGAGACTGAACCTAGCATAGTATATATGAAGCCGTATTTAAGAACTGAACTATTATATATCATCTTCTTTTGATCGTAAAGTTCTCAACTTTAGCACTGTTGACATTTTAGTGTTGGATGAGTCTTGGTTTTGGGGAGCCATCTTATACATTGTGAGATGTTTGGCAGTATCCTTGGCTTCTGCCTGCCATTTGCCAGTAACACCCACTCATCAGTTTTGAGAATCAAAATATCTCCAGACATTGTCAAATGTCCCTTGGGGGTTGGGAGCAAAATTACTCCCAGTTAAATAGAGAATATAATATTTTTTGCTGGTGAGGAAGTCCATGTCTTTATAGAAAAAATAATTCAGGAAGTAGGAGGAACTTTTAGTTGAGGTGGAAAACCAAGAAAAATAACAATAGGCTATTTCACACTGTTTCCCAATTAAAGTAACCCAAATATGAATTGGGGGAAAAACATATCTCGACATTCTCCCCCCAAATTAGGTAAATATCAGTTCTTTTTAACGAGAAGTTACTTATCACCAAATTAATGTGTGCCACTTTTGTTTTATCTTTGGCTGACTCTACTATGAAGTTCATTACCCGTCCCATTCTATTCTCCCTAAAAGTGAAATATACCTGTATTTTTATCTGAATTTTGTGGTGGGTTGTCTTTAATTCGTTGAAGTCTCCTCTGCAATTCTTCTAATGTAGTTTCACCGGGAATGCCTAGTAAATCGTTATCCCTCATTAGCTTGTAATCTTCTTCACTCAGGTTATTTACAAATTGATAGAAATCTTCTTCCCGGACCAGTCGGTCCCTCTGACTTCTGCGTAGCGCTGCAGATTTGTCTTCATCGTCGAAACCTGAATTCTCCATCTTGATGAGCAAGTGGAAGATATCTGACTTTTACAACATGCTGTTGAAAAATAATAACTGAGTTTTGATTTATATTCAAAATCTATGAAATAGATTTATGAATAATCTATGAAATATACTAACTGAATTCTCTTTCTGCTCCGGTTGGAGTGTGGCAGGACCAGATGCGGTTGGATCTGCCTCCGCGTAGGTTTCTTCTGCCTCCCTGACCGCAGCTCTGTGGCTTCTGATGAGTCCTTAGTTGAGAACCGCCTTTATGTAGAAGCTTGCTAGACACCGTTGCCTAGGTATCCATTATCTTCCCCTTTGTTACCAACTGGGACTATATTCAGGGTAGGTTTCATTTTCATTTAAACCAGCAAATACTACAGAAGCTTACTGTGTGCCAAGCACTGTCCTTCACTTCTTTTTATCTGCATGAGCCTATTCCCCGGCTTTCAGGAGGCTTTTCCAGGCTCTGCTATACTCTTATTATTTGGATATTAAATTAAAGAACCCAAATGTAGTTACTTATACTACATATGACTGCCTTCTTCAAAATGTTGCACCAAAGTCATTCTAGTCAAGTGTAACAATTCTCATTTTCAGGTGCACAGGGAAGTCTCTCTTTTCTCCTCATGAATTCCTCAAATCATAGATACTCAGTAAGAAAACCCATGTTTTTTGATAATTTACCAGAGCTATAGCTGAATTTCTTTTGCTGGGTCTTTTCTTTTTCACTCTTTTATTATCATTTTTTAAATTTATTATTTTAAAATATTTTTTAATCCTTTTCACTCTTAAATCCTTTTACTCTTATTATACAGTCCCTCAAACTTCTGTTAAAGCAAAACAAACAAAACAAAAACAAAAACTTCGGCAGGCTTTCTGGTCAATCTTTAAGGAATTTTCCACAAAAAACATAGTTTCGTTTTTGTTCTCCTTTCTCATAAATATTATAAATAATTCTTAAGTCTAGCCAGAACTTCGCAGGCACTTTTAAAACAAACTTAAAAGAGTTGCCTTGCCTATTGAAATGTGTACTGATTCTGCTGATTTTGTTCCATGTATGTTAGTGCAGCCAGGATGGCATGGTAATAATGCTCAATGGCAGTGCTGTCTGAAGGAGACCTAGAAGAGTTTTTGGACTTGTTAATCTTACCAGTCCCTCTTAACACTTATTTTGGAATCCTTCAAGTTGTTCGTGTAAAGACAAGATTTGGCTATGGAATTTGAAATATTATTCAGTTGGACTTAACAGTGAATCTGTCCAGCCTAAACAGTCAGTTAATATCCACTAGAGATATGTCAAATATTGCAGAAGTCTGTACTCCCAAGTAATTTATTTTCCAGATGATGGAACTATCACATAGAAACTGTGAAAATACAATATATTATATGTGATAAGAGATTTATATCTATAATATTGTATAAGTACAAGGAAATTTGTGATGTTATTTAATGGGGGTTAGGGAATAGTTCACAGATAGTACATTTAAATCTGGATCTTTAAATATAATTATGAGTTTCTACTGGTGGAAAGTGTCAGTTGGGTATGTGTTGGTGAAGAGAGAGTATGTCAGACTGAAGGAATAGACCTAAAAGACAGTGGCTTCTTTGGGGAACTGTGGCCACAATATTGGAGTTGGGGTGGAAATGATATGAAATTTATTCCAGAAGAAATAATTGATATAGATTATAAATAGAGTTTTGAGTTTTCCCTGTAAGAAATAGGGCACATATTAAGATGTTTTATTATTTTTTGAGTACAGATAATGGATTTTATTTTAGCCTGCTTAGCGTCCACTTAACATACTTATGATAATAGCATCCTGATTTTCTCAAAAGAAAACCCCTTTTTCAATCTTAGTCAAGTTGGTTTAGGTTCAGCTGAATTCACTGCCACAGATGAAGGAAAGGGCACATAATGCAGTCATGTCTAATCAATAGATCTCAAATTGCTGGTTATGGTAGCTGGTTCAAGCATGGATATGTGACCAAAAAGATACTTAAAAGTTAAATCTGGAGAGGGGGCACCTGGGTGGCTCAGTGGGTTAAAGCCTCTGCCTTCGGCTCAGGTCATGATCCCAGGGTCCTGGGATCGAGCCCCGCATCGGGCTCTCTGCTCGGTGGGAAGCCTGCTTCCTCCTCTCTCTCTGCCTGCCTCTCTGCCTACTTGTGATCTGTCTGTCAAATAAATAAATAAAAATATTTTTTAAAAAAGTTAAATCTGGGGTGCATGGGTGGCACAGTTGGTTGTGTGTCTGACTCTTAGTTTGGCTCAGGTCATGATATCAGGGTCATGGAACTGGGCCCTGTATTGACACAAGGCTCCTTGCTCAGCAAGGAGTTCTGTTTGGATTTCTCTCCCTCACCCCCCCACCTCCCCCCACACACCCCCCACACCTCCCTGTGCTCTCTCTCACAAATAATAAGTCTTTAAAAATTTTTTAAAAAAGTTCACTCTGAGATATTACTTATAACTATTAAAAATGAAAAAAATATTTTTTAATGTGGTTGCTAAGCTGGTAGGATGTAAACCTGAATATGCTTGGGGTTATCTTGTACATCCAAGGATGAGGAAAATCAATATAAAGTGACAGAGAACAACAGATGAAGAAAGGGCCAGATACCTAAGAAAAAAATTTGAGAAATACCTGAAGCTAGATATGCCTTAGGATCTTTAGATCTGTAAATCAATGTATTTCTTCTTTTTTTCCTAAATGTAAAGCTTGTGTAGAATTTTTGTCACTTAAAATAGAATGGTTCCTAATGGTTGAAACAAGAGAGTGATATGATCAGTGATCTAGTCAGATGTCAGGAAGTAATTTTTAATAAATTTGACACCTAAAACTTATTTGCTGTTGTCCATTTTATAAAGTTTACTTGTTTATGTAAGTTTAATTGGGTTTAGTTTTTTATGAAAATACAAGAATACAGATATTTTGTCATTTACTTAATAAGTATCACACATTGAAATTGTTTATAATTGAGTTGAAACAAATGAGCAATCATTTTCATTTGATTATGAATCAAATCTGGTTAGCATATACTGTTAATCTGTTAAATAAACTTCCTAATTCTCTGTGCCATGAGATCCTTTCAATGTGTCCCTATTTTCTTATGTGTTTCACATATTATCCAGTGTATTCTGATACCTTGGCCCAATAATGGTCATTTAATTGTCAAGTGAAGAGAAAATATCCTGAAGTAAATTACCACTGAGCATTTGGTTTATTTTAGAAATGGGATGGTTCTTGTAGGAACTAAAATGTTTTTCACTGATACCTTAATAAATAGTGAGATACTGTTATGTAACCAATTAGCTCCCTGATGGGATTTTTGGATGCCTAAGTTTAGCAAAGTCTTAATTAGTGTGAGTAGGTATGTGCTTGTGTGTGCACAAACACTTATAGGTGTGATGTATTTAAACATTTAAAATAGATGTTTGGTTAGGTTAATAACCATTGGCTCAAGTCTAGTTTCTGGGTACTAGTAATAGGTTTATTTCAGTTAAGTCTTGACATTTCCTTTGCAGTGTGAATGTACTTCATCTCAAACATTGAGTTCCTATAGCATTATCATTGTTGTCTGCTTTAAGGTCTTGTTTTTAATATTTGTTATCAAATATCACAATTGATGTTTCCAAACATTATTTGAATTCAATATATTTAAAAGCAATATGCTTGAGGCAATTCAGTATATAAGAAAGTATTAGGTTGAGAATTTAGAGACCAAGGTTGAAGACTAATCATTAATTCTTATTTACCCAATGATTTAAACTCTCTAGACTCCCATTTCTGAAACTTTAATATGACAAAGTTGAATCTGTTTTTCAAAGTTTGATTTAGTCAGTTGCTTAGAGAATTAAGCAGTGGGAATTGAAAATAGTACCTGAACCATAGTGATGGATTGGCAACTATGAAGTAGAAAGGAAAGGTTGAGTGGGGATTAAGTTAGTGCTGCAGTGCTTAGCTAACAGAGAGGCAAGAGAATCAGAACAGGTCCAAATTCCAAAATCAAGCTAGGGATAACTGTCTCCCAGAACATTAATCCAAAGCCAGTAAGTTGAAATGGGGTATTGAGCCATAGAAGACAATTCCAGAGTTGAGGCAAGGTCATGACAAGCTTGGGGATCAAAGCAATGGGGTAGTAGCATATATGTATAACTTTGATTTTAGCTTACTAAGTTAAAATATTTATACCTTGGCTCTCTGTCAGTTGGTCCTCAGTTGTCTTAATATTTTTGTTTATAAGACATTTTAAATGTATGACCTCAATATTTTTTGTTTCACAATTTTATGAATGAGAATATAATCACAACAACTTTAAATTTTTAAGACACCATGAAAAACATTTTAATTAAATTTTGGAAGGTATTCACAGTACAGTGTAAGCATAACCAAAAAGATAACAGCATGTTATTAGTACTTAGTACATATAAAGTTACACATTATTTGCTTCTTAATATTTTTCATATTTAAATTAATAAAATAAGATGATCAGATTTACCATTTTGAGGGTGAGGGGAAAAACAAAGGCATATTTATCATCTGCTATATGTGCTCACTGTATGCTTTGTTATATATACATTTGTATATACATGCAAGGCGTAGGTGACTAGAGGTGTAATTATTAGACTTTTTAATAAACTGGATAGCTATTAATTTCTTTGCAGTACATCATCTCAACATAGGAGCAATCAGGAAATAACTAAGCATTCTACACTAGGAAACAACACCTTAACAACTAAGCAGCATTACTCAGCTGCTATACAACTGTGTCTAGTGCACAAAAATACATACCCATTTAACTGATAGCCCTTTAATTTGATAACCCTTTAATTTGATAACCCTTTAAAAAATCAGTTCTTTTCACTTTAAGTGTTATTTATTTATTTTTGTAAAGATTTTAATTGAGAGAGAATGAGAAAATGTGCAAGTTGGGGAGGGGGAGAGGGAAGATGTTAAGCAGATTCCCCTTTGAGGTGAAGGGGCTCCATCCCAGGACCCTGTGATTATGACCTGAGCCAAAGAAAGTGGGCTGCTTAACTGACTGAGCCACCCAGGTGCCCTTAGTAGGCCTGTCTCTCTCTCCCTCCCTTCCTTTCTCCCTTTTTTTGTAGATTTGGTTTTTTTTGAGTAGTTCTTTCTTTGAAAAGGATGATGGCAATGATGAAATGATGAGTCAATTATAGACAGTTTTTAACTACCCAACAAGAACAGGCGAATGTATTTTCTTAAATCAGGAGGTTACAAATTAGATCAACAATCTGTTTACTTTTTTTAAAATATTTTATTTCTTTATTTGATAGCAAGAGATCACAAGTAGGCAGAGAGGCAGGTAGAGAGAGAGAGGGAAGTAGGCTCCCCGTGGAGCAGAGAGCCCGATGGGGGAGCTTGATCCCAGAACCCTGAGATCATGACCTGAGCTGAAGGCAGAGGCTTAGCCCACTGAGCCACCCAGGTGACTCAACAATCTGTTTACTTTCAAGCACAAAGTCAGCAGTATATAAAGGAAAATAAAACTTTACCTGAAATATCCAAATCAGTAAAAAGTTGCTCACCTCACTAACTTTACTTCTTAATGGAAAAGCTTTTAATCCACCATTTGTAATTTGACCAAAATTTTTTAAAAGAGCTATTTTTTTAATGTGTCACAGACACAAGTGACAGAGCTCTACTTTTTTGTAGAGGACCTTACTCTGAATAAAACCATGAGTTTTTCAGTTAAAAAAATGATATTTAAATAACAGCAAGGGCAAAAAAAGTTTACCACTTAATGCAAAATTTAGAAGTATAAACTTAGGCAACATGTTAAAGAATGAACTTCTTAAGCTCTAGTAGCTTGTTTTAAAACCTTTTGATCAACTGAGTATATTGTTCCCCTTCCCTCCCCTTCCATGGGTCCTCAGTTAGGTTGCTTGCTGACTCATAACCCTAAGAGGGCACCATTCCTTCCTCTTCAGGAATCCTGAAGAAATTCTTAGATTACAATCTGGACTTGGATTTCCTTTCTGGTGGAAGGCTTCTGGAACTAGACCTGGACCTGGTTGGGAAGGAAGAATTGGACACTGAGGGCGACTTGGACTTGGATCATTGGGTAAATCTGGATGTAGAGGTCGATGGTGATCTACTGTAAGAGCAAGAATGAGACTTTATGTGAATGAAGCCAGATCTGCCCTGAAATCAGGATCAGCTTCTACTGTTGGAATGGCTTTGTTGCTTACGTCTTTTGTTCTGGCATTTGTGCCTGTAGGGAGGAGCTTTCTGGCAGCAGTGGCCATGACAGGAATCTGTGGGCAACTGATGTGTGCCATCTGTATCCACAGTTTGTGGCCATCCAGCACGATCCCATGAAGGGCATCCATGGTGGTAGGGCACTTGTGGAAGCAGATGAAGGCAAAGTCACAGGACTCTAGTGAAGTGGCCCTGCAGGATGTACACATTGCTGATGCACCCATACTTCTCCAAGACTTGCTCCATGGTGTTGACTCAGGTGTGGTAAGTCAGGTTGTTCACCTTCACAGAGATCATGGCCTTTGAGAGCTCTGCCTGAGCACTGCAAACTGAGCCTCAGAAACTGAAAATCTGGAAAGACTGTAAGTTGGCCCAGGTGACTGCAATGATTTTCTCGTGTTGAGGAAAAAAAGGCTCCTTTTTTTGTGCATGTGTCACTTGCCCTCTGCGTGTGGGTGCTTAGAGACACTAGAATGTTTGACACAGCTCTGCCTTAGGCAGATCTGAGACTGCCTAAGAAACAACGCCTTACCATTTTTTTTAATGAATGTTCAGGATTATAACATATCTTTTTGTGACGTTTTCGGTGTATTTCTAAACACTGAGTTGTAATTTAAAAGCATATACTATAGGTATAATTATGTGATGTGAAATACATTGCAATGCTGACTCCTATAGGCTAGAAACATTTGTCTACTTAGAGACAAAAACAGGAAAGAAACAAAATACCAAAACAAATCATGGACAAATAGGATGATTCAGTTATAATAACAGGTCAAGAGAGATTGAGAACTACTTGCAGGGTATGAACTGTGATCAGAAATTCAATATGGACCCCTTTTTCTGTTTGAAAATGAGTCAAAGGCACTATGATCTATGATTCCAAATTATATAATTTAATATAACCCAGTTTATTAGAATTTGCTTCTTCCTCATTAAATGATGGAACATACCCTCTGATAGAGTAAGCTCCTTTGACATAATTTACATTTTAAAAATTGTTTTTAGGACTGCCTGAATCGCTCAGTTTTTTGAGTGTCTGACTCTTGATTTCAGCTCAGGTCATGATCTCAAGGTCATGGAATTGAGCCCTATCTCTCTGGCTCCACACTTAGGCTGCTTCTTTCTCTCTCCACCACTGCCCCTCACCCCCCAATTCTCTCTGTCAAATAAATCTTTAAAAAAATGTTTTTATAACTAGTAATTATATTTCATCAAATTATTGACAAGACATCTTTCTTCATGAATCATGTCAGTTGCACTTCAATAAATGAGCTTCATAATCACAGGAAGTAGAAAATAATATTTTAATAAGTATTTCTCATCTTCAATGAATTTTGTGTGCTCTTTGCAAGCCACGGCATGTTCTGCACATTATTATTTCATATATATGTGCTCTGGTTATCCATTGTTGCATGACAACTTATATCAAAACTTAGTGGCTAAAACCAATGATCTAGCCTTATCACACAATTCTAAGGCACTGGAATTCAGACACAGGATAATGGGGCTTATTTCTTTTCCATTATATCAGCTAAATTAGGGTGATTGGGATAGCTTCTCTGGAACTACTGGGTATCAGTTGGTTTTCTAGAGCGACTCCATGTAGTTAGCGTAGCAATTCTAGTCTTACTACATTTCTTACATAGCAACTCAGGTTTATAAGAAATCATAGTAGAAGTGCCAGCCCTTTTAAAGTCGAGGCCCAGTGCTCGCTTCGGCAGCACATATACTAAAGTCGAGGCGCAGGGCAGTATATCAGTTTTGCATTACTTCTAGGATATTCCATTTGTCTAAGCAACTATAGGCCAGACCAGCTTCAAAAGAAAAAAAGAATCATTGAATGTAGTGTGAAGGATTTACAACCTTTTAATCTTCCATAGTCAATCCTCTGGACAGATAGTATTTACATTCTTCTCACATGAAAAAATACATTCACCCCCTTTCAAGACCACCAAAGTATAAATATCCAGGACCTTGTCATTTTTTAAAAAGATTTTATTTTATTTATTTGACAGACAGAGATCACAAGTAAGCAGAGAGGCAGGCAGAGAGAGAGGAGGAAGCAGGCTCCTTGCTGAGCAGAGAGCCCATGCGGGACTCGATCCCAGGACCCTGAGATCATGACCTGAGCCGAAGACAGAGGCTTAACCCACTGAGACACTCAGGTACCTCAGGACCTTGTGATCTTAATTAAGACTAGGTTAGTAGAGACCCTTCAGGTACAATTTCTTGAATTTTATTCAAGAGGCATGTAATGTACACTTTTGAGCTACACATAAGATAACTTTAATAGACAATTCTCTTTGATAGGATTACTGGTCCGCAGTGATTATAAAATTCAATTGGGCATATGTTTCCACTTTCTTGGTTAAGGCCTAATCCCATTATCTGAGTCACTAGTTGGTCCTTTGGTATCTTAGTTTAGCCTTCTGAGTCATCCCACCTTCCTTCAAACACATAGTCCATGTTTATAGCAGAGTAGCTTTCTTAGTGTTTTCCTGTGTGTATAAGGTTGAGAATACCAAGAATTTTTCTTCTTCTGAACTGTTTCTATCCCCTTTAGTCTAATATCACAGTGTTTTTAATAGCACAAATTCTGTCAGGTAGCTTATGATTCTTATTGGATGTTCACTCCATTAAATTAAATCCACGCCCACATTTCTTTCTGTGACAAGCCCTTATTTACCTTTGGCCATGTGAGGCTGATACGAGTTGCCTAGCAAATAGTTGGTGAAGGATGTTTTAAAATCTTTCTGAGAACTTTATTTTATAAGATTTTTAAATTTATTTGACAGAGAAAGACACTGTGAGAGAGGGAACACAAGCAGGGGCAGTGGGAGAGGGAGAAGCAGGCTTCCCACTGAGCAGGGAACCCAACAGCAGGGGCTCGATCCCAAGATCTTGGGATCATGACCTGAGCCCAAGGCAGATGCCTAATGACTGAGGCACCCAGGCACCCCTTTCTGAGAACTTTAAAGAGGGATTGGATAGCTACATCCTTTTCTTCTTTATGCTGAGACTGTTTTACTGTCCAGGTTTTGCTCTATGCTCTGAGGCCATTGTTTACCTTTGGATCTTTTCTTAGCCGGGAAGGCTGTCCTGGGCAGCCTTTTTTGTCTACATTTTTGTTCTAAAACTGAACAATTTCTTCTCTAGTTCATCTTCTGTCTTCTCCTATATCCTTAGAGGCATTTAAAGAAAGTAATTGAATTTTCTTTTTACTCTTTCTAGAGATATCCTTAGCCAAATTTATGAATTTATAGGTACACTTGGCTATTTTCCACAATACTGCAGGTGATAATTCTGCTAATCATTTTACAGTAGATAATTTAGGCATCCATTTCTCCGGGTATTCCTTTACTTTCTTTCACTTCTTTCAAATTTTAACAATTATGTGATGGCCTACTATGGGACACACAGTAAGCAGTTTTTTAGTTGTTTAAGCTCCTTTATCACTGTCTCAATAAAAAAGATTTTAGCTCTTATTACATGACTTCCCTTAAGAGAAACCATTTTAAGGTAATTGAGAATTATTTATATAAACCATTCTAAGGTATTTGAGAATTCACCAATAAGGTGAATTGATGGATATTTTGTCCCAATTAACAAAAATAACAGTATACATGTCAGAAGTGTTAAAAATTATATGGGCTTAGGGGCACCTGGGTGGCTCAGTCATTAAGTACCTGCCTTTGGCTCAGGTTGTGATCTCAGGGTCCTGGGATCAAGCCCTTTGTCAGGCTCCCTGCTCGGCAGGAGGCCTGCTTCTCCCTCTCCCACTTCCCCTGTCTGTGTTCCCTTTCTCATTGTGTCTCTTTGTCAAATAAATAAATAAAATAAAACAAAATAAATATTTTATCCATTTAAAGGACTCTGCTTTTGTATAAATTAGTTTTATGAGAGCAAGTTATATATTCATTATGAAAATCAGATTTGTTTTATGTCAGAGAGTAGAGAGCACTGAATCAACATTTAGGGACTTAGATTCCTATCCTGGCTTCACTATAAATAAGCCACAAACCTGAGACAGTCAACCCCTGGGTTTAGGTTTTAATCTCTCTTAAATGAGGGTTTAAGACCAGGTGATCTTTGTTCTATCTCAGCTATGAAACGTCACTTACCTAAAATTGTTGAAATGTTCTTTTTAAAAACTGTGACAAAAATTCAAACCAATTTATTGAAGCTAATATTACAGTTAAAATACTAAAAATTCTTTTCAAAATGATAGTTTGTAGGCTGTGCTGGATTCAACTCTCTGGTAACAATTTACTCATTTAAAATGATTATTACTATTATAATTTGGATCAAGTAAAGAATGACTTCAGAAATGTTAAATGTTTGTTATCTAAGGCATATATCCATGATTTGAAAGTCAGGAAACATGTGTTCCTGTTTTACTGTCCCTTTTCATTATCTGTAATTTGAGGCAATAATCCTTAACAAATTCTAATACCTGTTGTAGTTAACAGGGTCCTGTATTTTGTGAGGTGATTTGAGTTTTTCTAAATTCAGCATTAGTTTTGCCTTTGCAACTCAGATAATTTGAAGTCCAATAGAAACTTTTCTCCATGGAGTTTATCCTCCTTTCTCAATTTTCCTATTTCCTTATTGTCCACAAATATTTCTAGACTTACTACTATAGACCTTTTCTAGATGCCATATGTTTCTCAGCTTATTTATCTATTAGATGAAAATACTAAAATGAATTGTTTAAATATACTTGGTGGTAGGGCACCTGGGTGACTCAGTGCTTGGGGGGCTCAGTCAGTTAATTGCCTGCCTTTGGCTCAGGTCATGATCCCCAGGTCCTGGGATTCAGCACTGCTTTGGACTCCCTGCTCTCCAGGGAGCCTGCTTCTCCCTCTCCCTACCACCCCCCAACTTGTGCTTGCTCTTTTTGTCAAATAAATAAATAAAATCTTTATTAAAAAAAATACTCGGTGGCTGCTGTAAACCTTTTTACTTGATAAAAAGGGTTGTAAACCTGAGCCACTAGAAGAAATCTATACTGTACATTGCAGTGACTTCCCTAGTAGATAGATCTCCTGAGATAAAATTTGCAGATCCAAATGTGTAAGTAATGGAAATCCTATTTGAGTTCCATTCCCAAATTTCTTAATTTCAGAGTTGTGACCCAGGATTCTAAAACCAATAACTTGTGAGTTTAATAGCTAATAAGTAATATAGCTTAAAAAGCCTATATATATAATCCTGGAACATGGTGACCCAGTCAAGGTCTTTTCACTTTCTAGTTCTGTGGGAGAGGCTGTTTAGCCTTTCCTAGTCAAAGCTCCCTGTTGTCTTGTTGCCATCCTGAAACTGCAATACTCAACATAAACAGAGTGGAAAATACTGTCTTAAGGCAGGGCTGTGATTTGCTTGGCAGGGCCCTGAAAAAAACTGTATGTCCCACGATGGAATATTAATGGATTTCCTTAAAAAAGAAGTCCTGCCATTAGCAGCAATGTGTATGAATCTGGAGGATATTATGTTAAGTCAAATAAGCCAGTCATGGAGGGATAAATACTACATTATATGAGCTACCTAAAATAGTCCAACTCATAGAAATAGAGAATAGAATAATGGTTGCTAGGGGCAGGGTAGGGGAAGGGGGGAAAAAGGAAGTTCAATAGGTATAAAGTTTCAGTTATACAGGATGAATAAGTTCTGGAGAGATCTCTGTTGTACAACATAGTGTTAATAGTTAACAGTACTGTACTATGTACTTAGAAATATTAGTGGGTGGACCTCATGTTAAGTTTTCTCATTGCAAAACAAAATGTAACAGAACAAAAAACTCCAAAGAAACTCAAGGAAACTTTTGGGGGTGAGGTATATCTTTATTACCTTGATATAATGATTTCACGGCTATATCCATGTGTACAAAGTCACCAAATTGTATACATTAAATATGTAGTATTCTATATTAAATATGTATTACATTATATACATTAAATGTATGTGATTTTAGTGTATATATTTATATGTGCAATTGTATATAAATATACATTTTTATGTTAAACATAAATTACATACATTAAATGTGTACAATTCTACCTCAGTAATGCTGTTTCAAAAAAATAACAAAAAATGATGGTTGGTATTCAGAGGGGCAATAGCAGGAAGATTTTTACCACCTTTAGAGATGAAAGGGAAGAGCTGGAAAAACTATTGCCAAAATTTATGAGAACTTGGAAGGGGGCCTGCCCAATAGGAGAGCTAGTCATCCTGGGATTCAGAAATTACCCAAGATGTGGCTCTGGAGCAAGAAAGGAATGGAGGAGATTCCAGCCTTTCTTCTCCTCACTTATATCCAGTTAATACTTCTCTTCAACTGAACTCAAAATGAAGCTAAGAGAGCCTGGGAGATGCAATGTGAATGGGGCAACCTCCCAAGGCACAGAAAAACTAAAGAGCAGAAAATGAAGCAAATATGTGAACAAGCAGGATGACTACCATATCCTGTATGTTAGTCTTGCCTTCCTAGGATCACGAATGCCTTGAGTTGGGCACATAACTGTTTTATACTAAAATATCCACAACAGGAGGCCATAAGTAACCCCTTGTGTTTTCCTGCTTGATAAAGTAAGTGCTTCATTTTGCAAGAGGGATCTTTCAGAATATTTTTATTCTTGCTTTTTTGGCTTTGTTTTGTCTTATTTTCCTCCTTATTGAATTAACTGTCTACCTCTGAGTCAACTGTTTGTGGTTTTATTTTAAAGAGTTACTGAGTAAAGAAAACTTTCAGGTTGAATCTAATAAGTGGTATTATAATAATGCAATCATGAGGGTCCTTCTCAGTCTTTTCTGAATCCTTCTGGTTTTGTTCAGGTTTCTGCTTTCTACGTTGATCCTCAAGCTGAAATGTAGATTTAGGCCTTGCCTTAGTGACTCTTATTGGTCAGTAAGATGAATTTGCCTCTTTATCAGGGTCCGCTCCATCCCAGAGTTGATTTTGGTCTCATGTGCCTTAATTTTGAACTGTAGTTTGTTTTATTCTGTTTGTCATCATCTCTCAATAGCTTTACCAGAAAAAAAAAAAAAATCTCATCCACTAAGGCAGAAAAATGGGTTTGACTTTCCCATTTGATGTTTTATGCATTGATGTTCCTTATGTTGTCCCAATTTTCTCTTCATGAGAAACTTGATATAAAGCAAAAACTTGAGTCCCAGTTTAGTTCATAGTGTGATCAAAATAGCATGGAGCTGACATCTGCATTTTCAGGTCTGATTCAACAGTTAGTTGTGTGATTATAAGAGAGATACTCTATTCTTCTATGTCTCAGATGATGCATCAATAAAATATGAGAATTAAACTGTTTTATATTTAACATTACATCAACTTCTAATATTCTTAATCAGGATCTGGAGGTTTTCAGAGGCTTTTTCTTCTAGTCAGTACTCTATAATATGAACAATGAAAAAAGGAGGTGACATTGCATTATAAAATGATTTTTATTGCCAGATAAAAAGTTATTTACTCATTCCTTTCAAATACCTTACCTGGTTTTAAAAATAAGTAAATAAAACATGCTGAGCAACAGGTCATTGAACTTCTGATTTTTCCTTTTCCTGTAGAGAAAAGTAGTTTCTTTAAGTTTGTTCGTCCTCCTTGTTCAGCTGAACTGTTAATTTATTATCTCTTTCAGCTAATTATCAACATTTTATTGCAGTGACTTTGATGATTACAGTGTCATAAGTTTGACTGATGCTGTCATTATAGATGATGGTGTAAATATCCACCAAAAGTTTAGGAATGATTCAAAGAAACTCTTTGTGCCACTTGGCATCAAAAGATCCTAAAAGCAGATAAAAGTACTGGGGTCTTGAAAAATGTCAGTAATAAAGGGAAGAGAATGGAGAGTAATGAGAGATGAGAGGTCCTCAGGTATGCAGTAGGATTCTTGCTTTTTAAAATAACTTAATATGGGGGCGCCTGGGTGGCTCATTGGGTTAAGCCTCTGTCTTCGGCTCCGGTCATGATCTCAGGGTCCTGGGATTGAGTCCCGCATGGGCTCTCTGCTCAGCAGGGAGCCTGCTTCCCCCTTTCTCTCTGCCTGCCTCTCTGCCTACCTCTCTGCCTACTTGTGATCTCTCTCTCTGTCAAATAAATAAATAAAATATTTTTTAAAATTAAAAAATAATATATATTTTTTTATTTTTTTTAAAGATTTTATTTATTTATTTGACAGAGAGAGATTACAAGTAGGCAGAGAGGCAGGCAGAGAGAGAGAGGAGGAAGCAGGCTCCCTGCTGAGCAGAGAGCCCAATGCGGGACTCGATCCCAGGACCCTGAGATCACGACCTGAGCCGAAGGCAGCGGCTTAACCCACTGAGCCACCCAGGCGCCCAAAAAATAATATTCTTTTCAGTAAAAATCTCTCATTGAGAAGGTCTTATTTGGTTATTAAGTATTTTAGGCATTTCAAAAACAAACATAAATTATAGCTAGACATGGCCATTTGGAACTGACCCTGATAAATTATCAAGAGAATTTGGTCTAGAGGTTGATGTTTAAACTTACTTTTGCTTTCTTTGGCTCCTCATTTCCCTAAAGAAACTTCCTAAGGGCTGTGGGGCATGTCTCTCTAGAATCTCTTCATGTTTTCCCCCCAAATTTCAATTTATTTCTTTATATTCTTGGAGTTTATTATTAGAACCAAGCTCTCCCATGGGACTGAAGAGTAGCACCTTAGTTTTAATGAAAGGGCTAAGACCAGTAGCCCTTTCTTATTTTACGAAATTGATGTTTCTCAAATGCTGTGGGTTTTCCTTTTCTCAGTCAATCTCTGGAGGGATCAGTGAGAGGTTAAGCAGTATTGGATGATCTTGGCATCCACTTTCCTGAGAAAGCAGTAGAACAGTTTTTAGTTGTAATTGTGGAAAATTTTCCCTTCTTCCCTTTTAGGTTCTTTGGCTGGTCTAATTAAATTGATATAGAAAAGATTAAGGAAGAAAAACACAGAAGATTAATAACATGTATACCTCCTGTATACATGTGAGAGACCCAGGAAAACTGAGTAACTCCCCAAAATGGCCAAAGCCATCACCTTAAATATCATCTTCCGCTAAAGAGAAAAGATGTTGGGGGTGGGGAGTCAGTTATGGGAGGTGACCAGGAAAAGCATAGTAAACAAGGATAAGGTTGTGAACTCAGATTTAAAGTCCTGGCCTTTTCCATTGGTAAGAGTTCCTAGAGATTTAATCCTCCTTACTTATTGGTACAGAGAGGAGATACCCTTTCAAATGGAGATTTTCCTTATATATGTAAATGTTTTTTAGAGAAAGGTAACTAATATCTACTCATTTTTCACAGTTTCACCTATGTCTGCTGCTGCTTAAAAAACAACCAGCTTAAAATCATCCCAGGCCAAAATACACATTTTGAGGTGGCAAATTCTGCTTCCTTCCTATGAAACTTTAAATAAGGAGTTTCATAATCAAGAAGCTGAGTTGCTGTATCTCACTGAACCAGTCTGTTCTGAGAATTGGTCAGTTCAGTTGGACAGTTGTGTCTCATTTCAGGAGTCTTGCAGGTGGGCCCCCAAAGTTAGGCCTATATTATACAAGCAATCAGAAAATTAGTTAAGAGACATTTTTAGGGGGGTTGCCTGGCTGGCTAGTTTGGGAAGAACATGCAAACTCTTATCTTGAGGTTGTGAGTTTGAGCCCCATGTTGGGTGTAGAGGTGACTTAAAAATAAAATATTAAAAAAAAATATTTCCGGGGTGCCTGGGTGGCTTAGTGGGTTAAGGCCTCTGCCTTAAGCTCAGGTCATGATCCCAGAGTCCTGGGATCAAGCCCCACATCGGGCTCTCTGCTTAGCAGGAAGTCTGCTTCCTCCTCTCTCTCTCTCTCTCTCTCTCTCTCTCTATCTGTCTCTTTGTCTACTTGTGATCTCTGTCTGTCAAATAAATAAATAAAATCTTTAAAAAAAAGACATTTCCATGGAAACAAAGAAAAACAAAGGTTAATAGTTGGAGTAAATTATAAATCCAGTGCTTCAGTCTTGAAAGCTGCCGATTGAGAAGATTTCTAGATGTCAGGCTCAAAGCATCTTCAGATGGATTAATGGCAGGCAATGGCAATTAGATATTCCTGGTTTGCAGTTTGAATGCCTCTGTTGATGTCCTTGGGTATACCAGTAAACTTTCCAAGTGGCTCATAGAGCAACAGGAAAGAAGTAGACTGTCTAAGCATGAGCTATTGTGATTTCTCTGAAATTTATATCATATCATCTTTCTTTACTTAGCAGGGTTTCAGGAAAAAGGGCAATTTTAGTTCTTAGTGATTCCAAGTCAAAGGAGGGGAGAAAATTAGAAATGTTAGTTTGGAGATTTGTAGCCAGATGAGGAAACTATAAGAATTTAGGATCTAGTCCAATTTGCACATAAATAACAAAACCTTAAAGACAATTAACATGACTTGAAGTAACAGGACTAGAATCTGATTTCCAAATAAGTACTATATTTTCTAGTGAAGCATAATTTTTCCATCTACAATCATCTTCATTTTTACCAAAGATAATTAGGGAAAAACTAATTTGTCAAATAAGTCTAGTCTCAATAAATTTGGCTTGATTATTTACATAAATGCAGCAAGAATAGCAAGTGATCATAAAATTGCAGGCTCTTTTGAATATGCTTTACTGGGACTTTTCATAAGGAATCTTAGATTGGACTTCTTAAAAGCCACTTGAGGTCAGGAAACCAAGTCAAGGACTTGCCATCAGACTTCCCTGCCATGCCTGTAGATGTGGGTGAATTCCTTTTTTCTGGGTCCCTCAAATAGCCTGGGGTTACTTTACCTCCTAGGAAGGGACCTTCCTTATTCACCTAGTTAGGTTATTGGGAACCTTGTAATAAGCAAGGTACCATGCTGTTTTTCTGAGGGGCTTTATTGCCTGCATAAAGTCAACCATAATTCTTAAAACTGTCAGGCATATCTGATTCTATGCACATCCACAGTTGGAAGCTGGTTATATTATCAAGGCTTTGCTTCCAATTGTGTCCTGTTACAGGAAGAATGGATTCCTATCAAACTTACATAAATAACTATGTTGCTGTGAATTTAACAGTAGTCACAGAGAAGTTCCAAATTCTGGTGGGATCAAGTAGGGAGAAAAAGATAATGTTTCATCTTTGTTCACAAAGGCATGTCTTATACCAAATTGCTCTAAGTCATAGATGACCTTAAGAGAAAAGAGAAAAGAATGTTTCAAATAAAATGTTGTAAAAATGATAATCATCTCATCAGTGCGTTCAGTCCCATGTGATTCTTGTTTTGCTTGAATCCAGTTTTTCTGTCAGTTCCTGAAATTCTTACCCAGTTCAATGGTGTGATCTTAAAGTTATACTAAACCTGTACTCAGAGTTTTTTTTTTTTTTAAGTTTCAAGGAAGATGAAGCACTTTTGCAGAAGCTTCAGAGAAAAACAATAACAGTAAATGACAAAAGGCTTAAAAATGGCCATGATTAAAGATCTGATAAGAGTCTATTATAATGCAGTTGACAAGGAAATTTACTTATTTCTTTGACAGATAACAAACACTTCAAGACAACTAGAATTAGAAGTTGTAACATGCCAGGACACAATGAGATTTCTAGGAGTTTCATACAGTTTCTAGAAAATTGCATTAAGAATATTTATCCACACAAATATATTCTAAAGAGGTGTGGTTAGTATCATTTATTTGACAGTGTTTTCCGTATAATTTAACATACCAAATGAGCCTAAGTAGTGTAACATCTTTCTTTCTGTAAGGAGAGAGAGCAAATCTTTTGAGATGTTCCAGGGCATATTTATAAATTCCCGAAGTTATTTCAAGGTGAAAAAAACTTCGTTTAGAATTCTATTTTGGGAAATGTGTCAAAAATATCAAAATATTTGGACACTTGATGAGAAAAGATCACAGATCATTATGAAATAATACACAAGTACCCATATAGCCAGAGAGACAATAAAAGATTTCAAAGGCAAATACAGAAAATTATGTTAACTGTTAGCAAAACTTGACTCTTTTAATGTTAAGAAAACTCAGTTTTCCTAAATAATCAAAGACCTTAAGATAAAGAGATACAGGAAATCATTTTGATGAAACAAAATCTTTGCTTTCTAGTAGATTACTTAAAAAGTGAAGAAAAACCAGGGTGCCTGGGTGTCTCAGTGGGTTAAGCCTCTGCCTTCCGCTCAGGTCATGATCTCAGGGATCATGCCCTGCATCCGGCTCTCTGCTCAATGTGGAGCCTGCTTCCTCTCCCCCTCTGCCTGTCTCTCTGCCTACTTGTGATCTCTGTCTGTCAAATAAATAAATAAAATCTTTAAAAAAAAAAGTAAAGAAAAACCTTCAGGATCTCTTATCACGAGATCAGTAGTTCAAGAAAACTTTGTGCTCTTAGCAGATGAAAGGAAATTAAGTTTTAGTTTTACATAAATACACTATTGATCTTAAAGTTTATGTTTAAAACACAGTTTAAAACACAATTCAATTTTAGCCACCTAGATTACACCAGGTAAAATTTTCTCTTCTTCCCAACTTCCTATTTAATTTGTCCTTTATTTTCCCCTTTCCCAGTATGAAATAACCATTTTCTTTTGGGACAAATTTACTTTCTTTTCCTTTAACAAAAATGCATCTCTATACCTCATACCTTTTCTTATCCAAATAGAAATCCTATTTATCTTGTGCACAGAGTTGTTTCCCCTCATTATTTCTACTGGCTTTAATCATATAATTAGAAATTTTATTCCTTAGTAACCTTAATTTCTTTTTTTAAAAAAGATTTTATTTATTTCTTTATTCTTTCTTTCTTTCTTTCTTTATATGAGAGAGAGAGGACAAGCAGGGAGAGGGGCAGAGGGAGGGGGAGAAGCAGGCTCCCTGATTAGCAGGGAACCTTATGGGGGCTCAATTCCAGGACCCTGAAATCTTGACCTGAGCTGAAGGCAGACGCTTAACCATGCTTAACCACTTAACCACTTAACCATGGCTACCCCAGGTGACCCCCTAGTAACCTTAATTTCTAGTGAAAACTAAATAGTAAGCAATTGTGAACTGTCACACCAATATTCTTTGATTGGTAAATTTATGAATATATTTATATTATAATTTTTAGAAGAATATGCTTTTTAATAGTGCAGTCTTTTAATGTGACATAAGACCTGTTTACTAATTGACTCAAATTTATCTTTAGTTTCTCTGCAATAAGTACAAAACCTGTGTTCAGTTATTAATGTTTCACTATTTTATCTTATTTGGAAATTATCTAGATAGTCAATAAATTTTCATCATTTAACTTAGCAGAACTCTAAAGTTTCATAAAGATTTTGGAAGCTATCTTTAAGTACACAAAATATAAAATATAATTATTGCTAAATAGTTAACCTGAAAACTCTTATCTAACTTATATCTATCTACCTAAATCACTTGCTCCCAACTATAATATTTAGACCACAGCCCAAAGTATCAAGATATCAGATAAAGTCAGCCATTATTTCAAGCTCTTTTTCTTGCTGACAAGTGTTGTGAGATATTAACATGAGCTTATTTGGCTAATAAACTTAGGCAGAATAAAAGTTTTATGTCTACATTATATTCAGTGTTGATAACTCTAAACCAGTGAACTTAAAGTAGCTTTAATACTAAGTGTTTTTCTAGATCAGATGAAACTGAAACATGTTTGGTTTGGTTTCTATTATATTTCTGAGAGCTTTAGGAGTACTTAATTTATAAGCATTCACTTTTAAGGCAATTAAAGTTCTTTACAAATTAATTGTGGAAATACCATGTGGAGGTAGAAAAATATCACACATCTATAAAATAAATATATAGACATATAAATTTACAGATACAAACAGATCTCATACTTTCACTTCAAAATTTTAGCCAGAAAAAAATAAAATAAAATTTAGTCCAGAAGATGGTTATAATAATGCAAAATCCATTAGTTTATAAAAGAACTGTTGGCTCCAAACTGTGTTTTTGGCAGATGGAGTAAATGAATGTTACCTGCTTAGGTGGCTGAAGTTTATTCTACTCATATTTGTGGAGAAGATATTTGAGATTCTTCATTACCCCAGTTTCCAAGTATCCCCTCCTTTTTTTTCCTTCTGATGAGAAACATGTCCCCTAAAGTTTGGCTGTTAGGTCCTCGAGTAGGTGGGAGTAAATATGTGTATGATAGATGCACAGAGAAAACATCCAAGTTTTCCTCAAAGAGTTTTGGGATATATTTACCTATTATTGAAGGTTTGGAATAATTAATACTAAAATTCATCCTTTCCTAAGTGCAAGAAAATTATGTTTCCAATGTCCTGATGTTTTACAATATCTACAGAGCATTTAGAGATAAATAGGGGAGGTTTTGGGATTGGTAAGGATAGGTGAGCTTTGAATTGCTTTTAGAGACACACTTCTGGTTCTGTAGAGATTTCCAAAACAAAGTCAGTTATTTGCAATTACCTAAAGAACGGGACTGCAGTCTGAATATCAAGGAGCTGACCTGCCCATTCCAATTTAATTATCTTCAGTTTGCTTTTTTAGATCAGGAAGACTTCCATTCCAACCAAAATGGGAACTGAAAGATTTCTATGCTCTAGAATTTCAGGGTTTAATGCATGTATCTTCAAGAAGTCTATACAAAGCATTTAACAAAGGCTTTCAGATGCTCTCCTTCTTTATGAATGCATAGTTCAACTTTATACTAACACTTTGGGGGAAAGCATTTAATATTGCTCCCATCAAGCCCTTGAATATCAGCCTCTATCTGAGCCATTTCCTGGTCATTTGTAGCATGGCCTGAGAGAGATTCCTGGCCATTTGTTTACTCCGTATGAGGAGTGCTCTCTGGGGGGCTGTCTGGTTTGTCTGATAGCTATAGGATAATCATAGGAGGGAAGAACATCCCTTAACAGCTAGTTGAGGTCCCTTTGAGTGGGACTGGGAATGACCACTACTCCTTCCTACTCCTCTCTAAATTTAGTAGAATCTTTTGAATGTAGAGGTAAAAGGGTTTTATAACTCAGAAGATTTGTTGCTGTCCAAAGGAATGAATTCTTTTTGGTGGAGGGCCAGGATTCTTACATTAAAAACATTGTATAGGAAGGCCTGAATTACAGGGTCCTGGAAGAGCCCAATTACAGGCAGAGCCCAATTACAGGGTCCTGGAAAGTAAGAGGAATTTTTAGGGACAGCAAAGGAAGTCCTACTGACCATCTTGGGTGTTTCTGCTACACTCACTTCCTGGATTTTAGTATTTACATGAGTAACCTCTGTACCCCAGAACTGGAGAGCAGCTGGGAGCACTCTCTGTAAATCTTGTGAAGAAAGGAAGTGAGAACAGGCAGCTGAGTGTTTAAAGGATTTTCTGGGGGAAGTTGGAGGAGTTCTGGGATATAAGGGAATTTGCTTGAGTGATGGGGCTGGATTTTGAAAGGGAGATTTAGACCAGAGACCCAGAGATCCAAAAGATCTTCTGGAGGGCCAGGGCCCTGGAGTTGGTGATAAAGCAGTATATGAGGGTGGAAAAGGGGAATTTATATTAGATATGGACTCTAATTTTTGCCTTAATTCTAGTTCTAATTTCTGTTCTACCATTTTATTAAGGTAGCCCCTAAAGGTAGCTGTTTTACTCCTTTATATCCACTTTAATTCAATAGGTATCAATAAAACAATTTAGGATGAGAGCTCTCAAAATATTTTTTTTTTAGTATCGAAGTTTGTCAAATTCAAAGGATCTGTCATCTGGCTATTAACCAGGAGGATCTTATAATCTCAATAGTGAGTCAATCAGTAAGCCTTTTTATGTTTTTTTTGTTTTTTTGTTTGTTTTTTTTTTTTTTTACAAATGATAGAAATTTATTTCTCACAGTTTTGGAGTCCAGGGTCACGGTACCAGCAGATATGGTGTTTGGTAACAACTTGATTTCTGATTCAGAAATGGCTCCTTCTTTTTTTTTTTCCAATTTATTTATTTTCAGAAAAACAGTATTCATTATTTTTTCACCACACCCAGTGCTCCATGCAAGCTGTGCCCTCTATAATACCCACCACCTGGTACCCCAACCTCCCACCCCCCCGCCACTTCAAACCCCTCAGATTGTTTTTCAGAGTCCATAGTCTCTCATGGTTCACCTCCCCTTCCAATTTACCCAAAAGCACATACCCTCCCCAATGTCCATAACCCTACCCCCCTTCTACCAACCCCCCTCCCCCCAGCAACCCACAGTTTGTTTCATGAGATTAAGAGTCACTTATGGTTTGTCTCCCTCCCTATCCCATCTTGTTTCATGGATTCTTCTCCTACCCACTTAAGCCCCCATGTTGCATCACCACTTCCTCATATCAGGGAGATCATATGGTAGTTGTCATTCTCCGCTTGACTTATTTCGCTAAGCATAATACGCTCTAGTTCCATCCATGTTGTCACAAATGACAAGATTTCGTCCAAAATCTATAAAGAACTTAGCAAACTCAACACCTGAAGAACAAATAATCCAATCAAGAAATGGGCAGAGGACATGAACAGTCGTTTCTGCAAAGAAGACATCCAGATGGCCAACAGACACATGAAAAAGTGCTCCATATCACTCGGCATCAGGGAAATACAAATCAAAACCACAATGAGATATCACCTCACACCAGTCAGAATGGCTAAAATCAACAAGTCAGGAAATGACAGATGCTGGCGAGGATGCGGAGAAAGGGGAACCCTCCTACACTGTTGCTGGGAATGCAAGCTGGTGCAACCACTCTGGAAAACAGCATGGAGGTTCCTCAAAATGTTGAACTGCCCTATGACCCAGCAATTGCACTACTGGGAATTTACCCTAAAGATACAAACGTAGTGATCCAAAGGGGCACGTGCACCCGAATGTTTATAGCAGCAATGTCCACAATAGCCAAACTATGGAAAGAACCTAGATGTCCGTCAACAGATGAATGGATCAAGAAGAAGTGGTATATATACACAATGGAATACTATGCAGCCATCAAAAGCCTTTTTGTTTTAACCGTGGATACCAGAGGCATCCCTAAAGGAGAATGCAAAAGATGCAGCTCTCACAAGGTCAAGAAAGTGCATTCCCAGAGTTAGACTCAGAAAGCAAAGGCTTTGTTGTCACCGGTGGCAAGGATGACTTAGTGCAAACAGTGCTCTCTATTTCCTACAAGACTGTGAGACTCCTCTAGTCACATACTTGCTAATCTGTGACACTTAGGCAGACACTGCTAGAATGGGACTTTTCTACACTAACAAGAGAGTGAAGGTTGAGACAATCTTATGGACTAGGACCCGTATGACAAACTCTCCTGTGATCTGGCAGTTGAACAAATTTAAATGTTTCTTACAAAAGAGTAACTTCTACTCACTTTTGAAAGCTTCTCCTGTGTCCTCTGTTTTTTTTTTTTTTTTTAAATTACGAGATTTAAATAATCCTTATGCCAAAGAGACATATTTTGGGGTGGCAAATTCTGGCCCCTTTACAAGTATTCCAGGGACTTAAGACATAGGAGAGAGATTGGTGAGGAATGAGGAAGAGGAGGAAAGAAGAATGAAGTGATCTTAATTTACCCATTATTATTGTTTTTAAAAATATTTTATTTAGTTAACCCAAGAATGAGAGCACAAGCAGGGGGAGGGTCAGAGGGAGAGGGAGAAATAGAGTCCCCACTGAGCGGGGAGCCCCAAGTGGAAAACCCGGGATCATGACCTGAGCTACCCAGGTGCCTCCATTATTATTTTTTTTTAATTGGAGAGTTTATTTTGTGTTCTAAGATAGATAGTGAAGGCAGCTTTAAGTCTCTGAAAAAGAAGGGCTCCTCTTTATCACAGTTTCTATAGATAATAACTTATAGAGTGTTATGTAAAGAACTTCCTGAATGTTTCATTATTATGAGTACTGGTGGCACACTAGTCACATTTTTCCAAAAGATTCATATTCTAACTAAATTTTAAAGCAAATATGAGTGATATAAAATTGCTCTCAATTTCAGTTGCATTTTGGGCCCAATATGATGCTTGAGCTACCAGTTAGTTTATATCTCTTGGATTACTAAATTTAATAGCATATTGAGCTCCACAGGAGGACAGGCACTCTAGACGTTTCTAACAGTGTTTCTCAAATTTTAATGTACTTAAAAATCACCCATGGTAGTTGTGTTTTTATTTGTTCATTCTTTCTTCTGATGAGAACTTCGAAGTTTTACTCTCCTAGCAACTTTCTAGTACACAATATGGTATTTTTAACTATAGTCACCATGTTATATATTACGTCTTCATGATTTATTTATTTTATAACTGAAGGTTTGTATCTTTTGACTCCCTTTACCCATTGGCAACCACCAGTTTATTATCTGTATCTATGAGCTCATATGATATTTTTAAGTGAGATCATAGGATATTTGTCTTTCTCTGTCTGTCTTATTTCCCTTAGCATGTTGCCAGGGTCCATCCATGGTGCTGCACATGGCAAGATCTCGTTTTTTTTTTTTATGGTTGAGTAATATTGTGTTATACATCTATGCTGCATTTTCCTTATCTAATTATCCTTCAATGGCCACTAAGTTTGTTTTTGTATCTTGGCTATTGTAACTAATGCTGCAGTGAACATGAAGATGTGTACATCTTTTTGAGTTAGTGTTTTTATTTTTTTTCAAATAAATATCTGGTAGTACAATTACTAGATCATATGGTAATTCTATTTAAATTTTTTTTTTTTTTTTTTTTTTGTGGAACCTCTATACTGTTTTCCATAGTGGCTGTGTAAGTTCACTCCTTGGTGAGTCACAGATATATACCAGGTAAAGTTTTGTACAAAGTAAACTTTACTTGTAGCAAATTAAGGAGATCATGGGGAATAACTGCCAAAGCCATGACTCCCCGAACAAGGGTGAATGGGTCCCTTATATTTAGGGTTAGGATGAATATTTAGAAAAGGAAGACTTGTCACAATATGTAGAGTCAAGCAGAAGGCTATGCATGTACCCTAAGGAAACATGCCTATGCATATATTGTATGTCATGTAAATGAAGCTTGTGGTCCTCCTTGGGTGGAGATTTTAGTATTAGAATGAGGTAAAGGTAGTTTTCGGTCATTCTAGAGGTCACTCCATGGTCCATTTGCACAGTCATGAATCATGGGTTACACTCAAACATGTCTGGGTGGTCTGGGCTGGCTGGAGGTCTTGTTAGGACAGTCACTATCATTTAAGGGATACTTCTGTTTTCCATTTGCCTGAAGAGATGCTGGAAAGAAGAGCTTAAGGAAAAATGTAGGACAAAGGTTAGTGAGTATAAGAGGTGGGAAGTAAAGGTCAGGTCTTAGGGTCTAGCTAGTGACCCCTGCACCAATATACATTCCCACCAATAGTGCACGAGGGTTTCCTTTTCTTCACATCTTCACCAACACTTATTTCTTGTCTTTTTGATAAAGAGCATTCTAGCAGGCATGAAGTGATATCTCATTGTTTTTGTTTCTTTGTGTTTTTTTTTTTTTTTTGATTTGCATTCCCTTATGATTAATGATGTTGAACATCTTTTCATGTGTCTGTTTGCCATCTGTATGTTTTCTTTGGAAAAATTTCCGTTGATGTCCTCTACCTTTTTTTTTTTCCCCCTCTGCCCTTTTTTAAATTGGGTGGCTTGCTTTTTTGCTATTGAGTTGTGCCAGGAGACTTGTTAAAATGCAGATTCTGATTCAGTAGGTTTTGAGTGAGGCCAGATACCCTGTATTTCTAATATGTTCCCAGTAAGATTGATTAGGCTAAACCTACAAACATGCTACTACTAATAATGGGTTATTTGCTTTGGGTTTGGAGTCAGGCAGATCAGGATTTGAATCGAGGCTTATCTACTTAATGACATTTCATTTTGACTAATATAAATTCCTAAATTTTAGTTTGTTTTTTTTTTTAAAGATTATATTTATTCAACAGAGAGAGAAATCACAAGTAAGCAGAGAGGAAGGCAGAGAGGGAGGTGGAAGCAGGCTCCCTGTTGAGCAGAGAGCCCAATGCCAGATACCGGGCTGGATCCCAGGACCCTGAGATCATGACCTGAGCGGAAGGCAGAGGCTTAACCCATTGAGCCACCCAGGCGCCCCTAAATTCTAGTTTTCTAATCTGTAGAACTTAAAGAAAAGTACCTCTCTTTTTTTAATTAAAAATTAAGTATTTATTTAATATTTACTATTATTACAAATAGTAATAATAATAATTAACAATACTACTATTATTACAATATTTACTATTAAGTATTGAGGGCACTAAGTAAAATACTTAGATCATTTATGTATGCTCTTATTATTGTGGCTAATACACGGTAAGTTCTTTTTAATTTGTTGTAACTTTTATTTTTAGGTAAAATGCTTCTTATTTAACACAGCTTTCTGTCTATATCTTAGCATGCTAGATAGTATGCAGTTAATGGTTTTTTCCCTTTAGACAGGATTTCAGACCTTATAATATATTCATTTTTATTCTGTTATCTAAAGCAAAGAAGATAGAAATACTAGAAAGGGATAGAAATTCCTCACAAAATGGATGAGTGCCCTTGAAGCACTCAGCTTTCAGGAAATGGTCTGCTTTCATCCTGTCAAATGACATTAAGTTTGTCAGATCAAAACAAGTGGAGGGCATAGCAAAGATGGAAAAAAAATGCTTATGCCAAGAAGGTACAATTGAGCTTTTTTTTTTTTTTTTTTTTTAAAGAATACCACTACAAAAACCTAGAGGCTTAATTGTGAATAAAATAGTACTATATCACAGGATGGAAAATTAGAAGGGCCCTCATTATTTCCTAAAACAATATGCCCTGCCAGCCACATTGCTTTTTTTTTTTTTCTTTCCTTCTCCTGTTTGCTTTATCTTTTCAAATCTCACAGCTCCCTCCTGTGTTTATAGTGAGTCTTCTCATCTGCCTGTGGTGTATTTCCCCCTTAGCTCTATAGACTCTACCTAGGGGACCTTCATTATATGCATTTCCCAGTCATCAGGTTGAAATTAAAGTATTTTACAGTCCCTGACAAGTGGTAGGAGAGCATTGGGAAGGGATTTTCAGAAGTAAAGTGCTGGTATTTATTCAAAATCAAGTACACATTCATTAATTTCTCTTTTAAAATCTGTTGTTTTCAGTTTTAAATCTACTTGTGTCAAGTAATATTATTTTTATTAATCTGTTTGGAATCTACTGACATAGAGTCAGTCTGCAGTTTATATCCCTAAAATTAATGTAGCACACATTTCTCAAGTGGTTACATGCAACTTTTTATGCAAAATAACGTAGGGTGGGTGGTAGGTAGAAACAAAAACCCAGTTACTCTCTCAGTAGCTTATAATTCTGGTTGAGTTATGTGTGTCATGGAAAGGGTACATTACCTTAGTTAGCCTTGAGTTTGACTCTGCCTCTAACTACCCATATGATCTCTGGGCATGACGCTTATAGTTAAGCAGGGGATTACCCTTACCTCAACTGTTTAATAAGGGGAATAGACTGAACCAATGTTTCCCAAATTTGGGTGTTTATAAATTGACGTGGGGCATTGTTAAAAATATAGATGCTCAGGCTCTGAAGATTCTGATTAACTACATTTGGAGCAGCATCCTGGAATATATATTTTCAGTAAACACGGTCCCTGGTGATGCTTTGTGTGTATGTGTGTGTGTGCGTGTGTGTGTGTGTGTGTGTGTGTGTGTGTGTGTATGTACACACTTATCTCACGGTGGGGCTCTAACTCAAGACCCTGAGATCAAGAGTAACAAACTCTACCTACTGAGTCAGCCACGTGCTTCCCCCACCCTTCTGATTCTTTTTATCAGGCAAGCTATGGATATATGGAGACATAGATTTCCTAAATTTGTTCTATCTAGAATATTCCGTGATTTTATGATTTTAAAAAAAACTACAGTGAGATTTGTGGTATGAAATGAATTATAAGCACATACTAATAGAATTTATTAAAAAGGGCATTAATTCTATCTTGGATGACCATGGAACGAGATAAATTTTAAAACAGGTATGGTTTGAATACACAGAAAAAGAAGAAAGTATAGCAGTTGAGGATACAAAACAAAAAAAAAAATGTACAGTATTAAAAAGAAATAGAAAGTAAATCCAGCAGTACATTCTCTATTTCTTTAGAGCATTGGATTATTTAAGGGACTAGTGCAAGATAGAGCTGAAAATTTAATTAGTTTATATTAAGAAGTAGTTTAGGTTGTGGCTATGAAGTTTGGGGTGTGTGTGTGTGTGTGTGTGTGTGTGTTTGTATGTGTATTCACTCCATTAAAGTTTTTGACTAGATAAATTTTTATATTGGATGAGGAATATATTAGAAGTAAGAGAGGAGCACCTGGTTGGCTCAGTCACTTGAGCGTCTGCCTTCTGCTCAGGTCATGATCCTGGAGTCCCAGGATGGAGCCCCACATTGGGCTCCCTGCCCGCCAGGCAGTCTGCTTCTCCCTCTACCCTTCACCAGTCTCATGCTCGCGTGCACTCTCTCTTTCTCTCACACACATAAATAAATAAATAAAATAAAATAAAGAAGAAATAGGAGAAGTAAAGGGTGCCTTTTTGCCTCAGTAAGTTGTGTCTGCCTTTGGCTCAGGTCATGATGCCAGAGTCTTGGGACTGAGCCCTGCATTGGGCTCCCTGCTCAGTACCTGCTTCTCCTTCTCTCTCTGCCCCATTGCCCTGCTTGTGTTTTCTCTCTCTCTGACAAATAGTAAATACAAATCTTAATTAAAAAAAAAAGGTAGGAGAAATGAAAATAGAACAGGGATGTGGGACTCGATCCAGTATGCAGGGATCACAACCCCACCCGAGCCGAAGACAGAGGTTTGGTGTAACTTAGGTGCCCTTTGGCAGTCTTTTAAAAGGAGGACTTCTCCTAAACAATCCCTGTCTGTGCAAAACTAGATAAAAGGTTGTTGATAGGACTGTCCAATATCATGAACACTGATACTGAAAGAAAGAAACGTCAGCAAGTGTTAGAAATATAAATGCAGTGCTTCTACAAAATACATTTTAATATTTGAAAGGGATATGTGATCCAAAAGTATTTAAAATAAAATCTTCCACCTCCTAGAATTTTAAGAGGGAAAGGACAAATTCTACCTAGGTCATAGTTTACTCAGGGAACTCCTCCCCACCCCCAACCTTGTCTTCTCCTCACCCTTAACCATAATCATGTTCTTTACTTTTAGTTTACATGTTAGTGACTCATTTATCACCTTCAATAATTAAAACTCTTTTTTTCTTAAAAGATTTTATTTATTTATTTGACAGAGAGAGATCACAAGTAGGCAGAGAGGCAGGCAGAGAGAGAGAGGAGGAAGCAGGCTCCCTTCCGAGCAGAGAGCCCGATGCGGGACTCGATCCCAGGACCCTGAGATTATGACCCGAGCCGAAGGCAGCGGCTTAACCCACTGAGCCACCCAGGCACCCAATAATTAAAACTCTTATTTGTGGTATCCCTGTTCTATCGTCATTTTTCCTATTTCTTTTTTGAAAAAGATACTTATTTTTCAGAGAGAGAGCGCTCACAAGCAGGGACAATGGGGCAGAGAGAGAGAGGGAGAAGCAGGCTCCCCACTGAGTAGGGAACCAGGACCCTGGGATCCTGACCTGAACCAAAGGCAGATGGTTTAACCAGCTGAGCCACCCTAGTGCCCCTTGACTGCTTTTTTAATTGCTTAAAATTTAAGCATCAAACCCAGAAACATATGCCAAAGATTGTGCTCCTCCAGTGACCTCTTCAGTTCACTTTAGCTTTCTGTGTGGGTTCTGATTGTTCTCACTCTGTCCTGTCCGCTTCTTAATCATCAGTTTTTCTTTTCTGAAATCATGGAGTCTTGTAAACCTAGTCCTTTGACTACACAGATTCCAGTTTTGAATGTGAACTGAAAATGCATCCTATTTCCCCTTGAGCAGAAATAGGGATTCCATTTAACCCCACAAAGATCCAATCTTTACCTGTATTTTTATTACTAGCTACCTATTTCTTTTTGTTTATGTAGGATGTGGAACCCTTACCTCTTCACCATGAGTGCTATTGAACCTCAAATATAATAGTGTAGAGGGACAAAATTTTTCTCCTCTTCTCCCTCCAGACTCTTTGGCTGGTCTAATAATTAAATTGATATAAGGCAGATTAGCAAATTGTTATTATGACAGAAGATTTTTATTAAACAAACAGAAGTTTAATAACATGTATACTTCCTGGTTACATGGGAGAAACTCAGGCAAATTGAAAATCCCCCACATGGCCCAAGCCTACCCCCTAGAAATATCATTTCTAGCTAAAGAGAAAAGAAGATGTTGGGGGGTAGGGAGTCAGTTACAGGGCTGGGGTAGTGCCGGTGAGGGTAGGGGGCGGTAACCAGGTAAAGCTGAGTAAACAAGGTTAAGTTTGTTATGCAGATTTAAGTCTCAGCCCTCTGCATAGATCGGAGTTTCTAGGGATTTAGTCATTCTTTTCTTCCTGGTACAGAGAGCGAGACACACTTATAATGAAGATTTTCCTTATACATGAAAATGTGCCTTACGAAAAGGCTTTTTTTTTTTTTTTTAACCTGGATTTCAGAGCTTTTCCTGTATTTGAAGTTTGTTAAAAAATAATCCACCTAGGGACGCCTGAGTGGCTCAGTTGTTTAAGTGGCTGCCTTCAGCTCAGGTCATGATCCCAGCGTCATGGGATCCAGTCCCACATCCGGCTCCTTGCTCAGCAGGAAGCCTGCCTCTCCCTCTCCCTCTGCCTGCAGCTCTCTCTGCCTGTGCTCACTCTCTCTGACAGAAAAAAAAAAAAAAAGAAAAAAGAAAAAAAAAATAATCAGCCTAAAATAGTCTTTCTGCCAAAGAGACATATTTTGAAGTGGCGAATTCTGCTCCACTACAATAGCTAATATTATACTTAGGTATCCTTTTTTCTCATATTAACAGTCCCCCAACCCCATCCAACCAGCCCCTTCTAAAAGGTTGTTAAATTCTCTATGGCTTCTAGATAAATTTTGGTCTTTAATAGTATGAAGTTACTTAAATGTGGAATATTCATTGTGTACTCTGAGCTCCACCTAGTGGCAACAGCATATATAGGAAATGATGTTTGTGTTCTTGTGAAGTTGGCTGTCTATCCTAAAGGCTGGAAGTGAGGTACTGAGATCCAAAGTGAGGTGCTGATTTGTCACTAAAATTGTCACAGAGTACTAGAAAACAGGTTCTCAAAATCTACATTCTTATGTTCCATCAGTGAGGCAGAAATTTAGCAAAGAGAGTTGGACAAAAAAGAAGGTATAATGAAGAAGGTGAAAAAAATAAATAAATAAAACATATGGGAGGAGCCCTAAGTGAGGTTTAAAGGCAGAATAAGGAAAAACAAAAACAAAAACAAAAAACAGAAAGCAAAAAACAAAAACCAAGAGAATAGAAAACAAATTATGTAGAAATTTAATGCATCTAGTGTCATGAGTGGCAGTCTAAATGTGTGGACAGGAGAAAAAGAACACGTTTTGAGTAACTTTTCTATTTCAAATGCCTTAAGCTTAATTTAAGTCTTAGAGATACCTAATGGGGGCATGTATGATCATCCTTAAAAGACAAAGAAAGAAGCATGAACGGATTAAGGAAGATACTTATGGTGCCTCACTCATTTTGATCTGTTTCTAAAACTCACTTTCATTCTTCAGTCTGTACCAGGAAATCACTAAAGGAAATCCTATTTTCTATAATGAAACACTGGTTCTCAAACTCAGCTGCACACTGGAGTCACCTAGAAGTTCTAAAACATAGTAATGCCTGAATCTCACTATAAAGGATTTCAATTTTGATTGGCCTAAGGAGTGTGGTCTGATAATAGGGATTTTTAAAGCTCCCTGGGTGATTCTAATGTGTATTCAAGTTTGAGCATGACTCTAGTCAAGTCTTGATTTTCTTGTGAGTTATATAGTTCAGTAGGATCCTAAGAACTTTTAATAATTTTATCAACATTAGACTTTCAAATTTTTCTTTTTTTAAGGTTTTATTTATTTGAGAATGAGAGAGAGAGAGCGCGAGAGGGAGCAAGCACAAGCAGGGGGAGGGGCAGAGAGAGAGAGAGAGAGGGAGAAGCAGACTTGCTGCTGAGTAGGGAACCCAAGTCTGGACTCCCAGGACCCAGAGATCATGACCTGAGCCTAAGTCAGATGCTTAACTGACTGAGCCACCCAGGCTCAGTACATTTAAATATTTCAAATACAAGTGATTTAAATGTTACAGAACCTGGACTGGGTCCTGACGGAAGAACCAAGCTACACTCAGCGACTTTAGAGGATTGGAGGCTTATTTAACACTGGCAGGCTCAGAGGAGACTGTTCTCCAAAGGTCTGAGCACTGAGCACAAATTACAAGGGTAACTTACACCCTTCTACTTCCGCATACTTGGTACTTTTGGCGTGCGCAGGAAATGGAATAGGAAAGAAGAACCCCAAAGGGCTTTGAGACAGGGACTGGAATTTGCTTGCTGGTTTGGTCAGCCATCTTAGAGTACAGTTTTTCTCTGTCATTCCTCCCTTTGATGCCCCTTTAAACACGTGGTTTAGAGGGCATCATTACCATCTACTATGGGCTGATAGCCCTGAAAGTCTAGTATCTGGGCAGTGGCTCAGCTGGTAACAATATTTTCTATGAACTTAGCAATCCATTTTAAGGTTCCTAAGGTTGCCCAAAAACCAATAACAATAACAAGTTTCTGGCAGAAAGTCCAATCAGAAGGGTAACAGTGTAAAATCTGATTCCTGAGGCAAGGGATATCGCGCTGATAGCAAGGGACCATGGAGAACAGATGTCCATCAGTCGGTGAGGTCTCGCTGAAATTAGAGTGGGAGTGGGTCCATAGGGTCTGGCTGGGCTTTCCACTGGTGTGATTTGTCTGACTGGTGAGCCTTCTTTACTCTAGAATGGTAGACCCATTAGGTGATATCTGAGACCTTGAGGGGAGTAGGGGCGGTAAGAAGAGTGTGGGGCCCTGTCCATTGTTGTTTGAGGGGGTCCTTGTAAAGCTTCTCAGGAGATGCTCCTTAGAGTTTTCACCATGGCTTGGGGGGGGTACACATGTAAGTTTCCAATCTGTTTGATGTCTCCTCTAAGCCTGCTTATTACAGGGGGTAGCCTGCCTTTGAGGTGAATGATAGCTATAGGAAATTCAGTTGACTAGAATAAACAAGATCAATGACCTCCAACAGTTATGCTTTATAACTACGATGTTCAGGTCCAGGCATAAGGGTAGCTGGGCTTAAAATTTGACAGATTTTAGGTATTATCTCAAATATATCTCTAGGTGTAACCTGGTATTTAAATATTTTATTTATTTGTCAGAGAAAAGGAGAGAGAGAGCACACAAGCAGGCAGAGAGGCAGGCAGAGGTGGAGAGAGAAGCAGGCACCCCGCCGAGCAAGGAGCCCGATGCGGGACTCGATCCCAGGACTCTGGGATCATAACCTGGGGCAAAGGCAGCAACTCTACCCACTGAGCCACCCAGGTGTCCCTAGCCTGGTATTTAGTAAGTTGGCCTCCATCATCCATTAGGGGTCTTTGGTTTCTAACACACTCTGGAACTGATGTGAAATCATTATAGACAGGGACTATCCCATAGTGAGCTTTGAGGCTCTTTTACCAGAAGCAATGTTGTATGCTTAGCTAAAGTCTTTGTTTGCAATTGTACCTCAATAGAGGTGGCTTCTGGGATAAATATGACTAAGGAATAATACCATCAAGAAGACCTCTTTGTTTGAGGTAAAGCATTAAAATCCAAATTATAAAGGATCACTGGCAAGTGGGAGAAAACTTGTCTGAGGAGATAAGGGCATTCCCAAGTGCATCATACAATGGAATCATAATGAGGGGGTCATCCCATTATCTCCACGAGTCCATAGTTATCCCTATGGAGTGGGGTATGCTCTGGTTTTTAGGGAATCATTTAGGGAATCATTCCCTAGGGAACTTAGGGAATGGCTTTTAGGGAATGATTTCATTATCCCAGCCACATAGAACTGGACAAAGTGATAAGTTATACAATTGTGGAGAATCAATCCCGTTTTCCAGTTGTTTAATCATGTGCCATGGGGTCTTGTTATTATTATCCCCACAGAATAAAAAGCAAGAAGATTGTCTAAACAAGCTATTGTGCAGCTTTTCTGAAGTTTACCTCAAGTTGTCTAGCTTAGGTAAACAACAAACATTTAAAGACAATATAATCTAGAATTTAACATCCACAAAGGTGGGTTATTTAATTGTAATTTTTCTTTAAAATAACCCTCATTTCCAGACATAGCCAAATCAGGACTAATTTATTTGAAAAACAAGTCCAGTTTTAACAAACTTGGCCTAAGTTTTACATAAGCCCAGCAAGAAGAGTGAGTGATCATATAGCCTTTTTAGAATCTGCTCTGCTGGAATTTTTTTTAAAGATTTTATTTATTTATTTGAAGGAAAGAAAGAAATAGTGAGAGAGAGAGAGAGAGAGAGATCGAGCACACATGGGAGCACAAGCAGCAGGGAGAGGGAGAAGCAGGCTCCCTGCTCAGCAGGGACCCCCCAATGCAGGATTTGATCCCAGGACCCCTGGATCACTACCTGAGCTGAAGCAGATATTTAACCGACTGAGCTACCCAGGCACACCTGTTCTGCTGGAATTTTTTATAAGGAATTTCTAGGTTGAATTTTAGTAGCCTCTCCAGGCCAGAAGCCAAGCCAAGTACTTGCCATCAGACATGGCTGCAATACCTCTTAAGATTTGGGCAGATTCCTCTTCATGAGGTCCCCAAAGTATCCTGAGGTTCCTGCCTCTACCAGGAAGTGACATTCTTTACTCACCTGGTGAGGCTACTGGGAACTCCATAAGCAAGGTATCAGGCCAAAGTTCCAAGAGACTTTATGACTCCAGGTTTCATAAAGTCAACTTTAGCTCCTTAAAGCTGTCTGGTCATATCTGAGTCTATGCATGTCTCTCAAATATGACATTCCAGTCAAGCCTTGGTAAAATAACCAGTGTTTCCAAGTGCCTTGTTACAAGGAGAATAGATTCCTATTGAATTTATGCAAATGACGAGGATTGCCATGGAAGAAGGAATACTTACTGAGACCTTTTGAGTTTCAGAGGGTTCAGATAGAGAGAAAAGATTCAACTTTTCTCTTTAATTTGCTTACAAATGATTATTTTATCATGTTTCTATTAAGTCATAGAAATCTTAAGTTTCCTTAATCAGGAAGAGTGAACATTAAGGAACCAGCAATGTTTTTTAAACAAGGATCACAAAACTATAATTATCTTTTTAGTTCATTTAGTCCCATTTACTGATTCTTGTTCAGCTTGAATGCTGCTTTTACTTAGTTCTTGAAGTTCTTACCCATTTTAGTTTTAGGATTTTTAATATACTGAGTACCTGTATCTGTCCTAAAACTCCTTTATATGAATCTCTTTGAAGATATAACTCATTTTATAAGAGAATTAGAATAATTATAAATGACAAAAGCTCGGAATAGATATGGTTAATGATCTAATAGGAGAGTTCACTATGATGAGATTGACAGGGAGACTCAGTTATTCTGTGATACATTAACACTTCAGTAGCCAGAACCAGAACATTATGTACCCAACAAGCAAGCCTAATCAGTCAGCAAGACCTTGTTCATGATTTAAATCTTGGGGAAGTTTGTTAAAACCTTAGGAAGTTTTAAAGCACATGCCTAAATAGGATTATGGATGTTAAAGACCTGATAAGGCTAGAGATAGAAACTAGTTTTTCTACACAGGCAGAGAGAAACAATTATTTGCATTTTCATATCAAGAGAAGACTGACAATTGGAGAATATTTTGTCTTTTTGAACAGAGAGAAAGCCAACTTTCAATCATATACCAGTGTCTTTAAAATTCATTCATTTCATTCATTTGTCCTGACCACACCTAAAATTCGTTTCAAAAGATTTCCTTCACAAACCTTCTCCAACTTTCCTTTGCATTCAGATTTTGTCCCAAGCCATTTGTTTCCAAACAGCCATCTCACTTAGGGTTCTGGTTTCAGGAGCTCATCAGCTCCAACAGAGGAGCAGACACCATGCTTTCCTGCCAACAAGGGAGGAATAGGCAGTCCATTTCAGGCCACAGAAGACGGGGAATTTCCCAGAAACAAAAGGAGTTTCTGCAGCTAATTGGGATTATTCCTTAAGGTCCCCAACCTGAAGGATGCCTGGGATCATGACCTGAGCAGGAAGCAGAGGCTTAACCAAGTGAGCTACCCAGGTGCCCTCTGCCCCTCTTTCTCTTAAATGTAAGTATGAGAGCTCCTGTTATTTTATATCCTGTTTCTGTCTGGATCAAGTTTCCTGTGGGCTGTCAGAGATGCTAAATCAGGTATCTCCCTGTACGTGCCACTTAGAAGAAGCAAGGGCACTGTCTTCCTGCAGCTCAGTTTTAGGCACCAGGCGAGAGGAGGACTGTGGTCCCCACACTTCCTGACAGGTTCATCCCTGTCCAGAGTCCATCCCAGTTGCTGCCCCTGATGCCCCTGGGCAGAGCCTCCCTGATAGGCTTTGCTTCCTTACAGCCTTTGGGCTCTTTTACTTGGGTTACAAATATCCTACTTTGGTCCTTCCTATTAGCAAGGACCCATGGAGAGCAGAGTTTGGGCTATCTGAAGCCAGGAATCAATATATGGGAATTGGTCAGGGTGTCCGGGAGTTCTGACTATAATTTTGTAAATGACCTGGACAGTGGGTAGGTCTTAGGGTACCTTTGGAGAGCCAGTTGACCCCAAAGTTGGCCCATTCCAGTTCATATAATATGCCTAATTTTCCAGGAGATTTTTAAAAAAAAAAAGATTTTATTTATGTATTTGACAGAGGTCACAAGCAGGCAGAGAGGCAGGCAGCTCCCCACCGAGTAGACAGCCTGATGCCTGATGTGGGACTTGATCCCAGGACCCTGAGATCACAACCTGAGCCGAAGGCAGAGGCTTAACCCACTGAGCCACCCAGGTGCTCCCCAGGAGATGTTTTGATTCCACAGTCTCCTGAGAATCCTTTCTTAATGTTTTTGAGCATACAGTCTAAGACCAGAGGTTTTGAGGATCTCCCACCCATTTTGAGCAGGGGCTCTCTTGTCCACCCTGTGTGTTCCCTCCCTGTCATTGGAGCAAGGAAAAACAAAGGGTGGGTGTCCCTCCAAAGGGGAGACCAATCAGATGCTTGCCTATCTGCCCTCCTGGAGGAGACCTGGGTGCCTCTTAACTGTAGTGAGTCTGTATAAATCCCGGACTGGCACCCCGAAGGGGCTTGCTGTAGACCTTATGAGGTCACCACAGAAACAGGTTAGGGCCCACTTGGACTCCATAGGCTTCTGGGGACCCTAAGAGTGCCTGCCTGTGGAGCCACAGAATCAGTCCACCTGACAATCCAGGTCAAACTTCAAATTCACTCAGGCATTCACTCTGGAAGTTATTACAATTCCTCCCCCCTGGGAGGCCCTAACCTGAGGAATTCTTTTCAGAAATTCTCTTCTGATCCCCTTTCATGGCAGTTTCTGACCTGAGGGACCTCCCCCACTGGGAGGCCCTGACCTGATGAATTCCCTTTGGGAATTCCTTCCTGTCCCCCTTTTGGGGAGTCCCTAACTGTAAGACCTCCAAGACGTGCTGGGAAGTGATCAGTTTCCCTGTCCACCCTGACAGGTGGGCCTGACTGGGTCCTGAGGCCCCGGGTCTTACTGGAATCTGATGTTGGGATCAGGTCCTCACCTGCCAAATCTCCTTTGAGTCCGGGTGGAAACAGCGGGGTGACCTGGCCTGAGGCAAATCGGGTGGTAGACTGCTGGAAATTAGGGTGCGTCTTCTTCCTTATAATCCCTTATTCTGTCACCATCCCACCATTACCCCAAACTGGTAGCAACAGTAGGCCAGTGCTGTTGGGTTTCCCCAGTCAGGGAACCAAATGTTATGCAACTAGACTGAGTACCGATGGAAGAATCAAGTGGCACTTGGAGACTTTGGAGGATCGGAGGTTTATTTAATATGGGCAGGCTCAGAGGTCTGAACCCTGAGCATGAGCCCCAAGCACTAATTACAAGGGTAATTTATACCCTTCTACTTCTGCATACTTGGTACTTTTGGCACGCATGGAAAATGGGGTAGGGAAGAACCTGGAAGGACTTTGAGGCAGGCCTTAGAGAACAGTTTTTACCTGATCATAAGGACTTTATGAAAGAAGAGGTTTTGTTCCAGATCATTCATGTCAGAAAGTTTGTACATTTGAGAATTAATAAGAGTTAACAGGAATTTCAGTTCTCTCTGCTTTTCTCATATCAGAGGCCACTCCTGTTTTAAATTTTCTCTGGTAAAGTGACTTGTGTATCTCTATCATCACAAGGGGCAGAAGACACCACCTGTGCTTCTTTTAGGACAGTTTCCTATCTGGTGACGTCATATATCTGAAGCTGCCACCCTGACAGCAGTTTCTTCTTCTGGCTTCCTGGTTTTTCACATACCCTTGACAGTCTCTCTATCAAGAACACCATTGCCCTCTTCTGTTGAAATGTAAGGTGAAAAAAAATATTTCTTCAACCATTCCCCATACACAGCTATTTTGTATCAAATCAGTTTTGTCCTCAAAAGACATATTAACTGAGATTAAAAAAAATAGAGTGGGATTATTTAGAAATTGTGACCTCGTTTCAGAGTATCATCCTCTGATGAGCTATTTAATGTCAAACACATGTGTGTTTCTTGAGGCCCAAATTTGGTCAAGTTGTTTGCTGAGCATACATCTGTATTTAGTTTATATATTTATTTATTTATTTTGTCTCTTAAACAAATTGATTCATGTCCTAAGCCTCAGTGGTTTGTTTTCCATATACACAAGACTTTTAAGTGCTATGCTTTCAGTTAGGATTGATACTTATACTCTCTTTGCTATACTCCGCAGACTCCAACAGAGAGTACCACATACTGCATGCAACAGAATGTTTGTATACAAGAAAAACCCATTTTAAAATTTCAGGAACAGGAGTCAAAAGAGTTTTTGTACAGCCTTAAAATAATACATGAACACGAGTATTCCTACAAGTTATCAAAGCAACCATGAAAAGGTTATAAAGTTGTATTTATAATGTTTCATTTTTAGTAGTATCTTTACAAGAATTTTGGTCAGTATTCTCATTGATGCTGGACTTGAAGACACTTGGAAAGCCCCGTCAGTAATGAATAAATAAAAAAACAGTCTTAAGGCAAAGGATCTCTTTGGATCTCCCAGATGTTCTCTAGAATGTAAGTCCTCTCTCTGGCCAACCAGCTGCCAGTGGTGGTCACAGTGTTTCTGTCATATCTGAGTTTTTACTCCAGTAATGGGTGAGAGCCACCAATATTTGCCCTTTGACATGAATCAAAGCTCTCTGGAAACTTCTTGGCTTTATCCTGGTGTTGAGGGGGAAGCAACAACATTCTCATGATAAGAAGAAGGGATGTTGAGTTGTTTACTAAGAATTTAAATGACTATGGGCTTTTATTTTTTTCCTACTGTGGGCAAAGTGGAACATATCAAATATAGTTATTTTATTAGTCACAAAGTCATCTGCAAATATTTGAACACTTTATTTGTGTAGATATAGAATTTATCAGAATAATGATAGGAGCAGCAATGGGCTAACATAGTCATTGCACTAATTCCAAGGCACTCATGGATTTCTTGGGATTAGAATGGAGATTGCTGGGATGGTAAAATCATATTAAATTATGTCATGGTTCCTCTGTGTAAGAGTTTTTCTTATAAGGCAGAAAAGCCTAAAGCCATGACGAAATGATGAAAATAGGTGAGAAAGCAGGATTGCGATTCTACTGGCTTTTTTAATTTTCACATATGAAAGGTTAGCTTAGATCAAGTCAAATTCCCAGGAATATGGGGAGATTGCAATGAGACCAATTTGAGCAATTTCAATAGGTTAACAGAGGTCTTTTGGGCACAATGGATTCAAAGGAGAAAGTGGCAATATTTTAGGTATTCTAGAAGATTAGATACCTTTGTAACTGCATCAGATTGTTTTAGCCCCAAATGCTTCTTCGGTTCATCCAGCTGAAATGCATAGTAGGATTTGTAATGGGTTTTAACTGGAAAAGTAGCAAGTTTGTTGTGTTCTTTAGAAAATTTTGTCCTTTCATTGCTCTTCTTATTTCAGTCTTAAATTAATGTACAGTAGACTGTTACGTTCACTGATGTAGAGCTAGAATAAAGATTTCACAGAAAGACAAATACTGTGTGATCTCAGTTATATGTGGAAAATAAAAAGAGTCATTCTTATATAAGCAGAGCATAATGGTGGTCCTGAAGGACTGGGGCAGGGGTGAGGGGAGGAGGACATGGGAAGGTGATGGTAAAGGGTACAAAGATTCAGTTATGTAAGATAAATAAGTTCTGGAAATCTATACAGTATAGTGTCTGCTAACAACACTATATTGTATACTTAAAATTTGTAAAGAGGGTAGATTTTGTGTTGAATGTTCTTACCACATACAAAGTTCTATAATAAGAGGGGTAGAAGGAAACTTTGGGAGGTGATAAATGTTTACATTTGTGGCTTTGATAGTAGTGATGGTTTCATGGGTTGATACCTATCCCTATGCTCATTGAGTTTTATATATTACATATGTATAGCTTTTTAATGTCAACTATACATCAATTAAGTATTTTTTAAAGACTAGTCAAATCTCACTAGACTAGTGAGATGGGGGAAGAGTAGAACAAGGAGTTTGATCTATAACTGATTGTGAACTATCAGTTGACATAACTCACTACCTCTGGGCCAGTCAATAAAGTGTTTTTTTTTTTTTAATAAAGATTTCACATGCTTTTTAAATTTTGTGCCATAATTTGCATTTTTACCTTTGAAGGCCTAGAAGCTTAGTGTGGAGTGGTAATAATGTATTCTTTTAGCTTTACTAAAAGAGTTACCTTAATACAGTAATTTAAGGTTTTCTAACATCATTCTTTTTTTTAAAAAAAGATTTTACTCATTTGTTTGTCAGAGGGAGAGAGTACACAAGCAGGGGGAGTGGCAGGCAGAGGGAGAAGCAGGGTCCCCACGAGCAAGGAGCCTGATGTGGGGTTCAATCCTAGGACTCTGGGATCATGACCTGAGGCGAAGGCAGATGCTTAACTGACTGAGCCACGCAGACATCTTTCTTAATATCATTATTAATAATGAAATGTTAATACTTAAAATTATTTCAGGTATAAGGCATTGTATCTAAATTCTAGAATAAAAAATTATACTTTCCTTAAAAAATAAAATTATAATCAATGAAAACACTCTCTGTCTACATATGTCTTTTTTATCATGGGGTATAAATTCACCTTTAGCGTAGAGTTTGGAAGTTTAAGAAGCCATAGTTGCTATTTTGTTCAGGGTCTATAGCAGGCTTTCTTGCATTTGTTCTAAAGGAGATGGAAGGATGGTAACTTTATTGGTGTGACAGTGAAGAATCTAAGTCCATGTCATACTTTTGACATTTGTTCGATGTTTCGTTTAACTTAAGTTGGAAAATCAATCTTCTCCCTCAGAATTGAATCTCAGCAAGTCTTTAGATGAGAACAGAATCACTAGACCACCCCATCTTCTTTACAGACTTCTGAATGTATTTGTTATCTTTTACTGCATTTATTTTCTTCACTAGGGGAAGTCTGTTATAAACTCGATGGTCCCCATTCCTCAGTCAAAATGAACAGTGTTATGAAAATTCAGCATGGATTTTTACTCTTGGTACAGGAAACTCAAACAATGATTAGTGTTCTTGAAAGTAGTTAATTCAATTCAGTGAATCAATTCAACTTAAGTGTCAATGCAAATATTTAGTGTTTATTAAATGTCAGGCATATAATAGATGAAGATGTAAAATAAATATATTTTAAAGAATCTATGTGTCATTAGAGTATAGGAAACAATTGAGCTACACAGAGGCAATGTGTAGCTATGGTTTTAAGGAGAAAGTTTTTTTTTTAATTTTTTATTTTTTTTCAGCATAACAGTATTTATGGTTTTTTGTACCACACCCAGTGCTCCATGCAATCCCTGCCCTCTCTAATACCCACCACCTGGCTCCCCCAACCTCCCACCCCCACCCCTTCAACACCCTAAGATTGTTTTTCAGAGTCCATAGTCTCTCATGGCTCATCTCCCCTTCCAATTTCCCTCAACTCCCTTGTCCTCTCCATCTACCTATGTCCTCTATGTTTTTGCTATGCTCCACAAATAAGTGAAACCATATGATAATTGACACTCTCTGCTTGACTTATTTCACTCAGCATAATCTTCCAGTCCTGTCCATGTTGATACAAAAGTTGGGTATTCATCCTTTCTGATGGAGGCATAATACTCCATAGTGTATATGGACCACATCTTCCTTATCCATTCGTCTGTTGAAGGGCATCTTGGTTCTTTCCACAGTTTGGTGACCGTGGCCATTGCTGCTATAAACATTGGAGTACAGATGGCCCTTCTTTTCACTATATCTGTATCTTTGGGGTAAATACCCAGTAGTGTTGCTAGGACTTCTAATGCTATGTTGAACAAGAGTTGTGAGAGTGGGCATCCTTGTCGTGTTCCTGATCTCAACGGGAAGGCTGTAAGCTTTTTCCCATTCAGGATGATATTCTCTGTGGGTTTTTCATAGATAAACTTTATAAAGTTGAAGAATGTTCCCTCTATTCCTATACTTTGAAGCATTTTAATCAGGAACAGATGCTGGATTTTGTCAAATGCTCTGTCTGCATCAATTGAGGGGACCATGCAGTTCTTTTCTCTTATTTTATTGATTTGTTCTATCACATTGATTGATTTGTGAATGTTGAACCATCCTTGAAACCTAGGGATGAATTCCACCTGGTCATGGTGGTTGATTTTTTTAATGTGCTGTTGGATCCTATTAGCTAGGATTTTGTTGATAATCTTAGCATCCATATTCATTGGGGATATTGGTCTGAAATTCTCCCTTTTGGTGGGGTCTTTGCCTGGTTTGGGGATCAGGGTAATGCTGGCTTCATAAGAATAGTCTGGAAGTTTTTGTTCTGCTTCAATTTTTTGAAACAGCTTCAGGAGAATAGATGTTCTTTCTTTCTTTCTTATTTTTTTAAAAGATTTTATTTATTTATTTGACAGAGAAAAATATCACAAGTAGGCAGAGAGACAGGCAGAGAGAGAGGAGGAAGTAGGCAGAGAGCAGAGAACCCAATGCTGGGCTTGATCCCAGGACCCTGATATCATGACCTGAGCCCAAGGCAGAGGCTTTAACCCACTGAGCTACCCAGACACCCCTAGGTGTCACTTATTCTTTGAAAGTTTGGTAGATTTCCCCAGGGACTCTGTAAGGTCCTGGGCTCTTGTTTTTTTGGAAGTTTTTTTTTTTCCTTAAAAAGATTTTATTTAAAAAAAAATAAAATAAAATTCTTTAAAAAAAAAGATTTTATTTACTTATTTGACAGAGAGAACTCACAAGTAGACAGAGAGGCAGGCAGAGAGAGAGAGAAGGGCAAGCAGGCTCTCCACTGAGCAGATAGCCTGATGTGGGGCTCGATCCCAGGGATCATGACCTGAGCTGGGATCATGACCTGAGCTGAAGGCATAGGCTTTAACCTGCTGAACCACCCAGGTGCCCCTTTTGGGAGGTTTTTGATCACGGCTTCAATCTCGTTACTAGATATCAGTCTATTCAGGTTGTCAATTTTTTCCTGGTTCAATTTTGGAAGTTTATAGTTTTCCAGGAATGCATCCATTTCATCTAGGTTGCATAACTTATTGGCATATAACTATTGATAATAATTTCTTTTTTTAAAAAAATATTTATTTTTTTATTTGACAGACAAAGGTCACAAGTAGGCAGAGAAGCAGGCAGAGAGAGAGGAGGAAGCAGGCTCCCCGCTGAGCAGAGAGCCAGATGCGGGGCTTGATCCCAGGACCCTGGGATCATGACCTGAGCCGAAGGCAGAGGCTTTAACCCACTGAGCCACCCAGTTGCCCCTTGATAATAATTTCTGATGATTGTTTCTATTTCCTTGCTGTTAGTTGTGATCTCTCCCTTTTCACTCATAATTTTCTTTTTTTTTTAAATTTTTTTTTGCTTTTTAAGATTTTATTTATTCATTTGACAGACAAAGATCACAAGTAGGCAGAGAGAGGGGGAAGCAGGCTCCCCGCTGAGCAGACAGCCCGATGCGGAGCTCGATCCCACAACCCTGGGATCATGACCTGAGCCGAAGGCAGAGGCTTAACCCACTGAGCCACCCAGAAGCCCCTCACTCATAATTTTCTTAATTTGGGCCTTCTCTCTTTTCTTTTGGATTAGTTTTTGCCAATGGTTTATAGATCTTCCTGATTTAAAAAAAAAAAAAAACAGCTTCTAGTTTCATTGATACGTTCTACTCTATCTCTAGTTTCTATCTCATTGATCTCTGCTCTAATCTTGATTTCCCTTTTTGTGTGTGGAGTTGGCTTAATTTGTTTTTGATTCTCCAGTTCTTTAATGTGTAGAGACAGCTGGTGTATTCTGGATTTTTCAACTTTTTTGAGGGATGCTTGGATGGCTATGTATTTCCCCCTTAGGATCGCCTTTGCTGTATCCCATAGATTTTGGACCAAAGTGTCTTCATTCTCATTGGTTTCCATGAATTGTTTAAGTTCTTCTTTGATTTCCTGGTTCATCCAAGCATTCTTTTTTTTTTTTTTTTTTAAAGATTATTTATTTATTTATTTGACAGAGAGAGATCACAAGCATGCAGAGAGGCAGGCAGAGAGAGAGAGAGAGAGGAGGAAGCAGGCTCCCTGCTGAGCAGAGAGCCCGATGCGGGACTCGATCCCAGGACCCTGAGATCATGACCCGAGCCGAAGGCAGCGGCTTAACCCACTGAGCCACCCAGGCGCACCTCATCCAAGCATTCTTAAGCAAGATGGTCTTTAGCTTCCAGGTGTTTGAATTCTTTCTAAACTTTTCCTTGTCGTTGAGCTCCAGTTTCAAAGCATTGTGATCTGAGAATATGCAGGGAATAATCTCAATCTTTTGGTATCAGTTGAGCCCCGATTTGTGACCCAGTATGTGGTCTGTTCTGGAGAAGGTTCCATGTGTACTTAAGAAGAATGAGTATTCTGTTGTTTTAGGGTGGAATGTTCTGTATATATCTATGAGGCCCAATTGGTCCAGTGTGTCATTCAGTGCTCTTGTTTCTTTATTGATTTTCTGCTTGGATGATCTGTCTATTACTGAGAGTGGAGTGTTAAGATCTCCTACTATTAACGTATTCATGTCAATTAGACTCTTTATCTTTTTGCCTCCAATACATGAACGCTAGTTCCATTCACCAGACTGGGAAAATTTTCATGGAGAATTTGTTCAACTATATCTTCTAGTCTTCTTTCTTTCTCCTCCCCCCCCAGAGTTTCCAATAATTCTGACGCTGATACATTTCATGGCATCATTTATTTCCCTAATTCTGTTTTCATGGCTTCTAAGCTGTTTGTTCCAGGCTTCCTCCTGATCCTTTCCCTCTATCAGTTTGTCCTCCAGATCACTAATTCTATCTTTTGCCTCAGTTACCCTAGCTTTTAGGTAATTTAGATTAGATTGGAACTCATTGAGAGTATTGTTAACATCATCCCTGGTGGCTTTCACTTCTGCCCTAATAAATTCCATTTTGTCATCAAAAGCTTTCTCCAACCTAGCTATTGCCTGGATAATTGTTAGCCTGAATTCCCTTTCTGACATACTGTCTATGTCCATATCCAGTAGCTCTGATGGCGAGGGCCCAGTCTCTGAATTTTTCTTCTGGGTTTTTCTAGTCATTTTGGTGAGAGATGGCTGAATGGATGTGTAGCTGAATGTATCAACTCTGGTACAGGGAAGTTGCACCCTGAAATGCTTCTGTCCACTGGTGTCTTCTGTCCCCACAGAGATCCAGAAGTGTATAATTCTAATCTCAGGCTGATTTCATGGGTGATCAGAGTTCTTTGGTAGGTAATCACTTCACTTTAGGGGACAGGTTGAAACAACACCTCCTCCTACCTCTCCGCCATCTTGTCTCCCCCCAAATGGAGACCTTTTGTAACACGTACAGGAGTTGGACTTTATCTTCAAAATAATGGAAAGACACTGAAATTTTTAGGTAGATAATTGATGATCAAATTTAAAATTCAGAAATAATATTGGTAGTATTGTTGTGAATGAATATGAGGGGTGAGTGTTTAGATGGGAGGGGCAGATATGATTGTAGGGCAACCTAGATTAATGATGACAAGGATTTGAATCAAGGCAATGCATTTAATCAAAATGAAGGACTTCAAGATATATCTAGGAAACAGAATTGAATAACCTGGTGATATATGGGGTAAAGGGAGAAGTAGGAAGTGTGGGGATGTGAGGTAAAGGTAGGAGTCAGGATTATGCCTGCGTTTCTTTCTTTGCTTACTGGACAGAAGTACCAACAATAAATAACATCTGATTTTGAAGCCATAGGCCTTATCCTAAGAGGGAACATGACTGCTTATGATTAGAACAGTAGGCGGGCGCCTGGGTGGCTCAGTGGGTTAAGCCGCTGCCTTCAGCTTGGGTCATGATCTCAGGGTCCTGGGATCGAGTCCCACATCGGGCTCTCTGCTCAGCAGGGAGCCTGCTTCCTCCTCTCTCTCTCTCTCTCTGCCTACTTGTGATCTCTCTCTGTCAAAAAAAAAAAAAAAAAAGAACAGTAGGCAAGTTACTTGAGGATTCAGATAGTCTTACAGTCTTTATAAATTTACATACAGAAACACATGAACTTACTGCCCCAGAAGTTTGGTGTTCCCTGACCTGGGCTCAGTGTCCAGTGACTCTAGTTTTCTAGAATATTTTGGCCTTATATATGTACCAACTCTGGAACAGGTAACATGGTATAGGTCTCAGCATTAAAGAAACCTGTATATTAGTCTGAATGGTTCAAATAGGAGTCATTAATGTAACTACTTTACACTTAGTTCTTTTACATTTTGGCTTTCCTTTAGAATGTTGCGGTGTAGGCCCATTATTTTTTCCTCTGGATAGTAATCTTGCTACTTTGGTCTTTGATTGTTTATTTGGTTCATATCTGAAGACTTCTGAAGATGTTTTTTTCTTCACTCCTCATTTAGGAGATAGGAAGTGTCTTAGAAAGTTTGGAGGTTGACTGGAGTATCACTGTAAGCTGAGATGGAGGGGAAGGGGTTGAAGATGAAAAGCTGCCTACTTTTAATGAGTTAGATTCAAGCACTTGAAAGTTTGGCCCATCTGTTGTTTATGACTTGGTGAACAAATGGGGTATGTCTGAGCACATTTGGCTGTTCAAGAATTTCTTTTACTGACTCAGTCTAAGGAAGCTTCTAAACAGATTCTATGACTCAAAGTGAGAATTAAAGTAAACAAGGGATTGTATTCCCCATGAATGTGGGTAGAATGATTTCTGTGGCTTTAGAGCTATAAGAAATGATCAAGGCATATGCTTCAGTTATTTGTTGCAGTGTAACAAACCACTCCAGAACTCAGTGGTAGAAATAACAGAAACCATGTTGTTACAGTCAGGATTTTGTACATTAAGAATAAAAACAAAGCATTCTGGGGGGAGACAAGATGGTGGGGAAGTAGGAGGAAGCGCCGTTTCATCCTGTACCCTAAAGTGAGCTGATTACCTACCAAAGAACTCCGATCACCCATGAAATCTGCCTGAGATGAGAATTATACACATCTGGATCTCTACGGGGGCAGAAGACGCCAATGGGCAGTTAAAGTGGAGTGGGAACCCCGGACTGATATTGGAAGATAAACAAAAGGGGGAGGGAGCCACCAAAGGCCACCCATTGGAAAGTAATACCCCAGTATGAGAGTGTCCTGCGTCTGGGAACCAGCATTAACTTGGAGTCTGGTTGAAAGCACTCAAAAAGAGCAAAGGATCGTGGGTGGAAATGTGGGAATTGGGGTGGTTAGAGACAGGGGCTTAAGTCCCTGGACCCAGGACAGCCACCCCTGGCGCTGAGCCAGAGAGAGTGTGGTGGAGAAACCAGGTCTTGGTCCCTGAGCTGCCAGTGCGCCTGAGAGCATGGGGTCCAGCTCCCGTGAGGGGCTGGGAGCTTCGCCAGCTGTCAGAAACACAGCCCTTTTGCACTCTCCACATGAGCGCCGCACCGTGCTATCAGAGCCTGAGACACGTGCACCCCACACCCTCCCCTGAGAGAGGTGCATGCATGCCCGGCATTCTTGGACCCGGAAAGACCAGGCATATCCAGCCCCGGCCTGTGGGAAAATCTCAGTTTATGATCACTGCTTGGAACCTCTTTGGCGGTCCGAAGCTGCCCAGACAGCCACCGCTATCTTGGTTTTGGTTACAAACAGGAGTTCCTGCGTCCCCAGGGACCACGACTTGGAACATGCTCTGCCAGTGGCCGAGGGGGATCTTATGTGCTCTGCAGCACCCAGAGGGGAGGCTTCTCTCTGAGAGGGAGGTCGGGGTGCAATTTGCTTTCTTCTAAACCTCCAAAAACCATCAAAAGCTGTCAAGGCGAGAGAAAACAAAACAAAACAAAACAAACAAACAAACATAAAAACCTCCAGAGAACAAAAGCCTGAAAAACCGGTTTCCTCAGATCCCACCCCCTTGAGGAGGATAGGAGGACTTAACTCAGGGAACATTGCCTGAAGACCTACATGGTGGGCCCCTCCCCCAGAAAACCAACCAGAAAAAAAAAGAAAGAAAAAGATGACAAGAGAACAACCACCACTACTTCATAGATACAACTTTTATGTTTAATTCATTCCCACTATTCTGGTTCATTTTTTTTATATAAATAATTTTTTTAACCTATTTACCATCACAGTGAGATGTCCAGTACATCAAATTCCATAATAAACTTTGAACCTGAACTTTTTGATACATATACCCATGTTTTTCTTTTGCTTTTATATTTTTAATTTTTATTAATTTTAGTTTAGTTTATTCTTTTTTTATTTTTATTTTTTAATATTCATATAGAGTTAACCTTCAAGGTAATCCCCTTTCCCCAATCAGTGCTACCCTATAGGTAAACCAATTTTAATCTCCCTTTATCTTAGGAAATTTGAGTCCTTTAACAAAGATATCAAGATACATCCAGGAAGAATCAAATTAACCTTCCTCCCCACACTGAGAATTTATAACCACTCTCCCATCTTTTGCTTCCACCAGTGTTTCTGTGTATTTGTGTTTGTCCTAATAGTATATAAATCTTATAATTGGGGTTCTTTTCTTTAAATTAAAAAAAAAATTTAAATATTTTTTTTTAAATTTCTTTTCAGTATATATATGTGTATATACATATATATATATATAATTTTTTTCTCTTATATACTTTTATCAGTCTTTTTGTTTGTCTGTTTTTGTTTGTATACTTCATAAATCTTACCTTGGGGCCCATTTGGGCTGAGCCTTCTCTTTTGTCTTCCCTTTTTTTCCTGTCTCTCTCTCTCTCTCTTTTTAAAATTTTCTTTTCTTTTTTTTCTCATTTGGATGGGGACTCCTGATTGCTCAGAAACATTCCAGGGTGCACCTTGACTGCACCGTGGTCGATACATCCAACTACATCTGTTCAGCCATCTCTCACCAAAATGACTAGGAGGAGGAATGCCCAACAGAAGAAAAATTCATAGGATGGGCGTCCTGCAACAGAGCTAATGGCTATCGACATAGATAGTATGTCAGAAAGAGAATTCAGGCTAACAGTTATCCAGGCAATAGCTAGGTTGGAGAAAGCCATGGATGATCAAACAGAATTGATTAGGGCAGAACTGAAAGCCATGAGGGATGATGTTCACAATGTTAGGGCAAAACTGAAATCCACCAGGGATGATGTTCACAATGCTTTCAGTGAGCTCCAATCTAATCTAAATTCTCTAAAAGCTAGGGTAACTGAGACAGAAGATAGAATTAGTGATCTAGAGGACAAACATATAGAGAGAAAGAATCAGGAGGAAGCCTGGAGCAAACAGCTTAGAAGCCATGAAAACAGAATCAGGGAAATAAATGATGCCATGAAATGTTCCAATGTCAGAACTCTTGGAATCCCTGAAGGGGAGGAGAAAGAAAGAAGTCTAGAAGATATAGTGGAACAAGTTCTCCATGAAAATTTTCCCAATCTCGCCAATGGAACCAGCGTTCATGTACTAGAGGCAGAACCGTCTGCCCCCAAGATTATAGACTCTCAAAAGTCCTCAAGACACCTAATAGCAAGAATGAAGAATTATAATTGTAGGCAGGCCCTCTTGAAGGCAGCTAGGACAAAGAAGCCCCTTACGTACAGAGGAAAGCCCATCAGAATGATGTCAGACCTATCCACATAAACCTGGCAAGCCAGAAAGGCCTGGCAAGATGTATTCAGGGCACTAAATGAGAATAGTATGCAGCCAAGAATACTTTATCCAGCAAGACTGACATTCAAAATGGATGGAGAGATAAAGAGTTTCCAAGACTGACAAGGCTTAAAAGAGTATGCGACCACCAAACCGACACTGCAGGAAATATTAAGGGGGGCTCTATAAAAGAGGAAAAATCCTAAGAATATCATTGAACAGAAATATAGAGACAATATACAGAAAGGAAGACATCAAAGGTAACACAATGTCAATAAAAACGTATCTATCAATAATCACTCTCAATATGAATGGCCTAAATGCCCATAAAGCCAGACAGGGTTGCAGATTGGATAAAATGACAGGACCTATCTGTATGTTGTCTACAAGAGACCCATTTTGAACCTAAGGATATACCCAGACTGAAAGCGAAGGGATGGAGAAGCATCTTTCATGCCAATGGGCCTCAAAAGAAGGCCGGGGTAGTGATTCTCATATCAGATAAATTAGATTTTAAATTAAAGACTGTAGTCAGAGATACAGAAGGACACTACATAATTTTTCAAGGAACTATCCACCAAGATGGTCTAACAATTGTAAATATCTATGCCCCCAATATGGGAGCAGCCAATTACATAAGAAAACTATAAATCAAGATAAAGAGTCATATCGATATGAATACATTAATAGTAGGAGATCTTAACACGGCTTTCTCAGAAATAGACAGATCATCGAAGCAGAAAATCAATAAAGAAACAAGAGCATTGAATGACACATTGGACCAGATGGACCTCATAGATATATACAGAACATTCCACCCTAAAACAACAGAATACTCATTCTTCTCAAGTGCACATGGAACCTTCTCCAGAGTAAACCACATACTGGGTCACAAATCAGGACTCAACCGATACCAAAAGACAGATTATTCCCTGTGTATTCTCAGACCACAATGCTTTGAAACTGGAGCTCAGTCACAAGGAAAAGTTTGGAAGGAACTCACATCTGGAAGCTTAAGACCACCTTCCTTAAGAATGCTTGGATCAACCAGGAGATCAAAGAAGAACTTAATTCATGGAAACCAATGAGAATGAAGACACTTCTGTCCAAAACCTATGGGATACAGCAAAGGCGGTCCTAAGGGGGAAATACATAGCCATCCAAGCCTCCCTCAAAAAAATTGAAAAATCCAGAATACACCAGTTGTCTCTACACCTTAAAGAACTGGAGAATCAACAACAAATCAAACCAACTCCACACATAAGAAGGGAAATCATCAAGATTAGAGCTGAGATCAATGAGGTAGAAACCAGAGATACAGTAGAACGTATCAATGAAACTAGAAGCTGGTTTTTTAAAATAATCAATAAGATCGATAAACCATTGGCCACACTAATCCAAAAGAAAAGAGAGAAAGCCCAAATTCATAAAATTATGAATGAAAAGGGAGAGATCACAACTAACACCAAGGAAATAGAAACAATCATCAGAAGTTATTATCAACAGTTATATGCCACTAAGCTAAGCAACCTAGATGAAATGGATGCATTCCTGGAAAACTATAAACTCCCAAAATTGAACCAGGAAGAAATTGACAACCTGAATAGACCGATATCTAGTAACGAGATTGAAGCAGTGTTCAAAAACCTCTCAACAAACAAGATCCCAGGACCTGACAGATTCCCTGGGGAATTCTACCAAACTTTCAAAGAAGAAAACACCTATTCTCCTGAAGCTGGTTCAAAAAAATTGAAATAGAAGGAAAACTTCCAGACTCTTTTTATGAAGCCAGCATTACCCTGATCCCCAAACCAGGCAAAGACCACACCAAAAAGGAGAATTTCAGACCAATATCACTGATGAATATGGATGGTATGATTCTCAAGAAGATCCTAGCAAACGGGATACAACAGTACATTAAAAAGATTATCCACCATGACTAGGTGGGATTCATCCCTGGTTTACAAGGATGGTTCAACATTCACAAATCAATCAATGTGATAGAACAAATCAATAAAAGAAGAGAGAACTACATGGTCCTCTCAATTGATGCAGACAGAGCATTTGACAAAATCCAGCATCCGTTCCTGATTAAAACACTTCAAAGTATAGGGAGAGAGGGAACATTCCTGAATTTCATAAAATCTATATATGAAAAATCCACAGCAAATATCATCCTCAATGGGAAAAAGCTCACAGTTTTCCCGTTGAGATCCGGAACACAACAATGTATGCCCACTCTCACCACTCTTGTTCAACATAGTATTAGAAGTCCTAGCAATAGCAATCAGACAACAAAGAGAAATAAAACGTATCCAAATTGGCAATGAAGAAGTTAAACTCTCTTTCTTTGCAGATGACATGATACTTTATATGGAAAACCCAAAAGACTCCACCCCCAAACTACTAGAACTCATACAGCAAGTAAGTAACGTGGCAGGATACAAAGTCAATGCACAGAAATCATTTGCTTTCTTATACACTAACAATGAAATTATACAGAAAGGGAAATTAGAGAATCGATTCCATTTACTATAGTATGAATAACCATAAGATACCTGGGATAAACCTAACCAAAGACGGAAAGGATCTGTACTCGAGGAACTACAGAACACTCATGAAAGAAACTGAAGACACAAAAAGATGGAAGACAATTCCATGCTCTTGGATTGGAAGAATAAACATTGTTAAAATGTCTATACTGCCTAGAATAATCTACACTTTTAATGCCATTCCAATCAAAATTACACCAGTATTTTTCAAAGAGTGAGCGAATAATCCTAAAATTTGTATGGAATCAGAAGAGACCCCGAATTGCTAAGGAAATGTTGAAAAACAAAAATAAAACTGGCGGCATCATGTTACCTGATTTCAAGCTTTACTACAAAGCTGTGACTACCAAGACAGCACGGTACTGGCATAAAAACAGACACATATACCAGTAGAACAGAGTAGAGAGCCCAGATATGGACCCTCAACTTTATGGTGAAATAATCTTCGAAAAGCAGGAATAAATATACAGTGGATAAAAGACTGTCTCTTCAATAAATGGTGCTGGGAAAATTGGACAGCTATATGTAGAAGAATGAAACTCAACCATTCTCTTACACTGTACATAAAGATAAACTCGAAATGGATAGAAGACCTCTATGTGAGACAGGAATCATCAGAATCCTAGAGGAGAACATAGGCAGTAACCTCATTGATATCAGCCACAGCAAGTTCTTTCAAGATGCTTCTCCAAGGGGCGCCTGGGTGGCTCAGTGGGTTAAGCCGCTGCCTTCGGCTCAGGTCATGATCTCAGGGTTCTGGGATCGAGTCCCACATCAGGCTCTCTGCTCAGTAGGGAGCCTGCTTCTTCCTCTCTCTCTCTGCCTGCCTCTCTGCCTACTTGTGATCTCTCTCTGTCAAATAAATAAATGAAATATTAAAAAAAAAAAGATGCTTCTCCAAAGGCAAAGGAAACAAAAGTGAAAATGAACATCTGGAACTTCATCAAGATCAAAAGCTTCTGCACAGCAAAGGAAATAGTCAAGAAAACAAAGAAGCAACCTATGGAATGTGAGAAGATATTCACAAATGACAGTACAGACAAAAGGTTGATATCCAGGATCTATAAAGAACTTCTCAAACTCAACACACACAAAACAGATAATCATATCAAAAAATGGGCAGAAGATATGGACAGACACTTCTCCAATGAAGACATACAAATGGCTATCAGACACATGAAAAAATGTTCATCATCACTAGTCATCAGGGAGATTCAAATTAAGATACCACCTTACATGAGTTAGAATGGCCAAAATTAGCAAGACAGGAGACAACGTATGTTGGAGAGGATGTGGAGAAAGGGCAACCCTCTTACACTGTTGGTGGGAATGCAAGTTGGTGCAGCCGCTTTGGAGATCAGTGTGAAGATTCCTCAAGAAATTAAAAATAGAGCTTCCCTATGACCCTGCAATTGCACTCCTGGGTATTTACCCCAAAGATACAGATGTACTGAAAAGAAGGGCCATCTGTACCCCAATGTTTATAGCAGCAATGGTCACAGTCACCAAACTGTGGAAAGAACCAAGATGCCCTTCAGTGGACGAATGGATAAGGAAGTTGTGCTCCATATACACTACGGAGTATTATTCCTCCATCAGAAAGGATGAATACCCAACTTTTGTAGCAACATGCTCGGGACTGGAGGAGATTATGCTGAGTGAAATAAGTCAAGCAGAGAGAGTCAATTATCATATTGTTTCACTTATTTGTGGAGCATAACAAATAGCATGGAGGACAAGGGGAGTTAGAGAGGAGAAGGGAGTTCGGGGAAATCGGAAGGGGAGGTGAAACATGAGAGACTATGGACTCTGAAAAACAACCTGAGGGTTTCGAAGGGGTGGGGTGGGAGGTTGGGGGAGCCAGGTAGTGGGTATTATAGAGGGCACATATTGCATGGAGCACTGGGTGTGGTGTAAAATCAATGAATACTGTTACCCTAAAAAGAAATAAAAAAAATAATCCTTTTAAAGTATCAAGACAGAGCTAAATCAAATTAAATAAAAGTACAATTATCTTAAAAAATAAAGCATTCTGGAGAAAGCTTGCTTCTGCTCCATCATAACTGGGGCCTTGTCTGTAGTGGCTTGAATGGTTGGGGATTAGATGACTTGACGGGTCATATGTCTGGGGCCCTTGATTCTGGCTAAGTTTTTTATTTCATATCTTTTGGGGTTGGAATGCCCAAGATGGCATCTTCATTCACTATATGGGATCTGGGCTGGGCTGGACTAGCTGGAAAAGCTGGGGCTGGTTTTCTCTTTTTCTCTGTGTATGTCTTTATGAAGCAATTCCATGTAGTTTAGGATTTTTCATAACCTGGATATCTCAAAGTAGATGAAATTCTTACCTAATGACTGGCTTCACCTAGAGTGTACATTCCAAGAGTCTTGGGTAGAACTATCCAAGTCTTCCTATGACATAGCCTCAGATGTTTGGAAATACCTTTTCTATTGTATCTTTTAATAAAAGAAGTCACTAGGTCAGCCCAAATTAAAAAAGAGGACAACAGACTTTACCTTTTAATGGGAGGAATAGCAAAGATTTTATGGTTATAGTTCATGGGCTATATAGCCCATGATGAAAAAGTCTTATGATGATGATTTTTTAATAGAAGTAGAAATTAACCTCTCCTTTTGTTGTCTGAGGTGCAGTTCTCTCTGGCTGAGAATAAAAAAGGGAGGGCATACAATTTGAAGTTCTTTGATTTTTTAAGGTAATGGGTTAAGGATTTTTTTTTTATGTAATAGTTTTCCCATAGCAGACTAATAGTAGCATTAATAGCTATTTACTGAGGAACTATAATTGCTAGACACTACTCATGCTTTATTTATTTGATCTCAAGTCCTGTGCAAGATAGGTATTATTATTCTCATATTGCAGATGAAGACATTGAAGCTGAGGCAAATTAAGTCATTTTCTCAGAGTTATAGTAATAAAGAATAGATTTAAACAAGGTTTGTAAGGTTGCTTTTGCTATTCCCACTATACTCTGTTATATTTAGTGAAAATAGTTTCAGATATCATTATGGAGAGGTAGTTAAAACTCAGTGAACCAAGATGCTTAAGTGATGTTTGATGATTTTTGAGCAAACTATTTTAGGTGCCATTTTGGGTGCCATTTCAGTTTTGCTTTGGAGTTAGTCTAGAATATTGTTTTAATCATTAATAAAAAGAATAATTTTTAATCAAGAATTGAACATAATTAAAGTCTGATAAGATATTTAATTTTTTCCCCACCAGAAGGAGGGGTTAAAAGGTTGAAATCATTGATGCAGAAAATGGAAATAAATATGCATGTCTCATGGAATCCACTGGAATTGGTTCTTTGATACATATACTTGTTTTGAATCTAAATGTGAAACTCTGATCAACTGAAATAAAAAATTTTCCATTTATATAGGCTTGACAGTTGGAAATTATTTTCCTCTCTTCCTTATGCTTATGTCTAATTATGGAAATAAAAATATGTGTATTTTGCAAGGTCTCATACTTCTGATTTCATTTTTTCCTGGTTCTGTCCAGATTTAGACCTTCCCTAGCTTTTCTGCTACTATTGCATCAGTGGATAATTTGCTTCTAGGCTTCCTCCAATTTTGAGTTATCTTACACTGTTCTCCAAGTCATGGTCTAGCTCTGTTATTCCCAAGCATGCTACTTCATATATCTGAAAATTAATCTTTTTATTTATTAAATCTCACCTTCTAGTATTGTTGTAAGAAATAAAATTATATATATAAGTAACTTTTCCCTTGTTGCCTGTATAGCTATAGTTAAAGATGAATTTTTTGGCTTCACTTTATTTTTCTCAAAATGAATGAACAGGGAGAACACAGAATGAGCAAGCAACAGAAAGGCTTACAATATATGAGTAAAACCAAATCAAACAGGTTTTTCATATACAGATTCATAGGTTGTACATTATAAAAATCGAGGGGACACCATTTATGTAAATAATAAAGTGAATGATACTTCTAGATATATGCAGTGCATAGCCTGTACAACTGTACATGTAGGCCCTGAAAGCAAGTTTCAATGTGATCTTCTATTTTACATAGACCCATTAGGGAAAAGAGAAGAGGATAATGAGCTCAGGGGAGCGGCAGCCCAGGAAAAAAATCTCACCTGATTTTTTTGTACTCTCACCGATTTTTAATGTACTGTTGGATTTGATTTGCTAGTATCTTGAGAATTTTTGCATCCATGTTCATCAGGGATACTGGCCTGTAATTCTCCTTTTTAGTGGGTTCTTTGTCTGGTTTTGGAATTAAGGTGATGCTGGCCTCATAGAAGTGAAAGGAGTTTAGAAGTTTTCTTCCCTTTTCTATTTTTTGGAACAAGTTGAAATGAATTGGTATTAACTTGCATTCCCACCAACAGTGTAAGAGGGTTCCCCTTTCTCCACATACTCCAACACATATTGTTTCCTGTCTTGTTAATTTTGGCCATTCTAACTGGTGTAAGGTGATACCTCAATGTGGTTTTAATTTGAATCTCCCTGATGGCTAGTGATGATGAACATTTTTTCATGTGTCTGATAGCCATTTGTATGTCTTCATTGGAGAAGTGTCCATAACTTCTGCCAATTTTTTGATATTATCTGTTTTGTGTGTGTTGAGTTTGAGGAGGTCTTTATAGATCCTGGATATCAACCTTTTATCTGTACTGTCATTTGCAAATATCTTCTCCCATTCTGTGGGTTATCTCTTTGTTTTCTTGACTGTTTCCTTTGCTGTGCAGAAGCTTTTGATTTTGATGAAGTCCCAAAAGTTTATTTTCACTTACGTTTCCTTTGCCTTTGGGGACATATCTTGTTGGTGGGAATATAAGTTTGTGCAGCCACTTTGGAGAGCAGTGTGGAGATTCCTCAAGAAATTAAAAATAGAGCTTCCCTATGACCCTGCAATTGCACTACTGGGTATTTACCCTAAAGATACAGATGTCATGAAAAGAAGAGCCATCTGTACTCCAATGTTTATAGCAGCAATGGCCACAGTTGCCAAACTGCGGAAGGAACCAAGATGCCCTTCAATGGAAGAATGGATAAGGAAGATGTGGTCCATATACACTATGGAGTATTATGCCTCCCTCAGAAAGGATGAATACCCAACTTTTGTAGCAACATGGACGGGACTGGAAGAGATTATGCTGAGTGAAATAAGTTAAGCAGAGAGCGTCAATTATCATATGGTTTCACTTATTTGTGGAGCATAACAAATAGCATGGAGGACAAGGGGAGTTAGAGAGGGGAAGGGAGTTGAGGGAAATTGGAAGGGGAGCTGAACCATGAAAGATTGTGAAAAACAATCTGAACTCTGAAGTGGATTCTGAAAAACAATCTGAGGGGTTTGAAGCGGCGGGGGGTGGGAGGTTGGGGTAACCAGGTGGTGGGTATTAGAGAGGGCACGGATTGCATGGAGCACTGGGTGTGGTGCAAAAACAAGGAATACTGTTATACTGAAAAAAAAAAAGGAATTGGTATTAACTTTTCTTTAAATGTCTGGTAGAATTCCCCTGTGAAGCCACCTGACCCAGGACTTTTGCCTATTGAGAGATTTTTGATGACTAATTCAATTTCTTTGCTGGTTATGTGTCTACTCAAATTTTCTATTTCTTCCTGTTTCAGCTTTTGTAGTTTGTATGTTTCTGGGAATTTATCTATTTCTTCAGATTGCCCAATTTGTTGGCATATAGTTTTTCATAATCATCTCTTATAATTACTTGTATTTCTGTAGTGTTTGTTGTGATCTTTCCTCTCTCATTTGTGATTTTATTTATTTGGGTCCTTTTCTTTTTTTATAAGTCTGGCCAGGGAGTTTTCAATTTTAATTCTTTCAAGGAACCAGCTCTTAGTTTCTTTGATCTGTTATTTTTGTTTGTTTGTTTGTTTCTGTATTGTTTATTTCTGCTCTAATCTTTATTATTTCCCTTCTTCTGCTGGCTTTAGGTATTGCTTGCTCTTCCTTTTCTAACTCCTTCAGGTATAAGGTTAGGTTGTGTATTTGAGACTCTTCTAACTTCTTGAGGTACACATGTATTGCACTGTTCCTCCCTCTTAGACAGCCTTTGCTGTGTCTCAAAGGTTTTAGACTGTCATGTTTTCATTTTTGTTTGCTTCCATGTGCTTTTTAAATAATAAAGTAAATGATTTTTTAAATTTCCTGGTTAACCTATTAATTCTGTAGTAAGATGTTCTTTAACCTCCATGTATTTGTGGTCTTTCCAAATGTTTTCTTGTAGTTGACTTCAAATTTCATAGCACTGTGGTCTGAGAATATGCGTGATATGATCTCAGTCTTTTTGTACTTGTTGAGGGTTGATTTGTGACCCTGTATGTGATCTATTCTGGAGAATGTCCCATGTACATTCAAAAAGAATGTACTTTCTGCTGTTTAGGATGAAATGTTCTGAATATATCTGTTAAGTCCATCTGGTCCAGTGTGTCTGAATCAAAGTAATTTTAACCAAAAATTAAATTTAATCTTCATTTCTTAAATTCAGCTAAAACATTATTTTTTTGTTATTTTTAAGGGATTCATTCCCTTAAAAATAGTTATGCAAGTTATGCAAAAATATATTTACAGCTTATACTGATAATGGCATCCACTCCAGCCCACTTTCCTCACTTTTATTTCCATATATCCTGGGTGAGTCAGTCTCCTTTTTGGGTTTTCCAAGAAATCTGGATGTTTCCTAGATAATAGTTATCTTATTATGCCCATGTGAACTCTTTCCATGGTTTCTTTCTAGGCTTATTATTACAGGAGTTTAAGTTCATAGCAACATAGAAAGTGAATGTAGACAAACTTTATTCCAACTATAGATCCTCCTCACCCTCCCACCACCTAATATTCATAGACTGAGAAGTCATCAGGGATAAACTCATCCATGAGAAGTAGATAAGCAGAAAACCAAGAAAGGAAGGAAATCATGGAACTAATTCAGTTGGGGATGAAGGGGTGGGTAAATACCCTTTGCTTGGAGAACAAATAAATTTCTGACTATAAGAGAAATCTCTTTAAAATGTTTAACTGTGGGGCACCTGGCTGGCTCAGTAGAGCATGTGACTCTTGATATTGGGGTTAAAGTTCAAGTCAGTCCCACACTGGGTATAGAGAATACTTAAAAATAAAATCCTAGAAATAAATAAATAAATAAAATATTTATCCGTGCTAGTGATTTTTAACTCTTCATTGCAAATTTTGTTGAATTAATCAGGTACTGAAAGAAACAACTAGTGTCTATGTTTTCCTAAAAAAAAGTATGGTAGATAGAATATTCTGTTTATCTAGTTACAGAATAGCCTGAAGATAGGACAGTTGAATGGTAGTTGTAATTTGTGTGTTTGTGTGTGTGTGTCTGCACACACACAAGCAAAAGCTGCCATTAACATACATGTTCTTTGATTCAAAAAGAATAGTTTAATAGATAAGTGTGGTTGAAAGAACTGACTGACACCTGGCAGAAAGTTCTCAGATTGATTACATTACATTACAAAATGCCTGAGAGGAGATGGGACTGATACTAACCATCATTAAATTTAAAAACTCAAGCAAGAATCTTGTTGACAGCAGGGTGTTCAGTATAGAAACTAGTTTCAGCACTGGCACTGTCTCCAAAGGTTCAGTTTATACCAGATATCTGTGCCAAGACAGTGTAATGTGATGGAATGAAAACTGAACTTGTAATCTGGACATGTGCATTAGGTTCCAGGTGAGTTCTTACTACTGGTACAGTCTTGGAGAATTACAGCTCTGGAACTAACATTCTTTGTCTTTAAATGATCTCTAAATATCTTTTTGGCACAAAATTTCTGTGATAACCCTGATCCTATTTTATCATTGTAGGGATACCATATATAGGAAGATAGATTTATTTATTTTTTAAAAGATTTTATTTATTTATTTGACCAAGAGAGATGGAGAGAAAACACAGTAGGGGAAGCAGCAGACAGAGGGAGAGGGAGAAGCAAATGTCCTGCTGAGCAGGGAGCCAGATGCAGGGCTCAATCCCAGGACCCTGGTATCATGACCTGGGCTGAAGGCAGACACTTAACTGACTGAGCCACCCAGATGCCCCAGGAAGATAGATTTAATGTATTTAAATGTGTGTGTGTGTGTATTTATATATATATATATATATATATATATATATATATATATAATATACATGTATATATATGAATATGTGAACATGTGTGTATGTCCATACACACATGCAGTTATTTCCATGCATCACAGATTCTTCTGGTCATAATTACCCTTTGCAAGCATGAAACATTTTAGCTTGTTAAAATGATAGTAAATCATCTGTACTCTATTAGTGAAGAGGTAAGACCTCTTTTTTTTTTTTTTAGGATTTTATTTATTTATTTGAGAAAGAGAGAGAGAGAGTAGGCACGCATAAGCAGGGGAGAGGGAGGAGCAGCTCCCTGCTTAGCAGGGAGCCTGATGTGGAGCTCAATCCTGGGATCCTGGGATCATGAAATAAGCCCAAGGCAGATGTTTAACCAACTGAGCCATCCAGGCACCCCGAGGTAAGGCCTCTTAACAACAAGTAAAACTTGAAACAGATATTTAGGTTACGAAAAATACTATTAAAATAATTCACAAATATTCATATGCATGCATTGTGAAAATGCTTCTTAGTGGATGCAAATATAAATGGTGAATAATAAAAGTATGATGAATATATCTGCAAAGAATTCTAATATTGAAAATGTACTCAGCACTGCTAACTATCATGAATCCAACTTTGATAAAATAATAACTTCCAATTTTGTTATGTACGATATATAATTCAGCATAGTACTGGAAGTCCTAGCCACAGCAGTCAGACAACAAAAAGATATAAAAGGCATCCAAATTGGCGAGGAAGAAGTAAAACTTTCACTATTGCAAATGACATGATCCTCTATGTAGAGAACCCAAAAAGACTGCAACATAAACAGTGCTAGAACTGATTAATGAATTCATTAAAGTTGCAGATAGAAAACCAATGTACAGAAATCTGTTGCATTTCTGTACACCAATAATAAAGCAGCAGAAAGAGAAGTTAAGGAATCAATCCCATTTATAATTGCACAAAAGCAATCAGATACCTAGGGATAAACTTAACCAAAGAGGTGAAACACCTGTATTCTGAAAACTATCAAACATTAATTAATGAAAGAAATTGAAGATGACACAAAGCAATGGAAAAAGTTTCCATGCTCATGGATTGGAAGAACAAATACTGTTAAAATGTCTATCTACCCAAAGCAATCTACATGTTTAATGCAATCCCTATCAAACTACCAACAGGATTTTTCACAGAGATGGTACAAAGAGTCCTAAATTTGTATGGAACCACAAAGGATCCCAAATAGTCAGATTAACCTTGAAAAAGAAAAACAAAGCTGGAGGCTTCACAATTCCAGACTTCAAGTTATATTGCAAAGCTGTAGTGATCAAGACAGTATTGTACTGGCACAAAAATCAATCCATAGATCAATGGAACAGAATGGAAAACCCAGATTTGAACCCCTAACTATGTTGTCAACTAACCTTTGATAAAGTAAGAAAAAAATAATCAATTTTAAAAATTGGCAGAAGACATGAATAGACATTTTTCCAAAGAAAACAAATGGCTAAGGAATACATGAAAAGATGCTCAACATTACTTATCATCTGGGACATACAAATCAAATCTACAAGGAGATATCACTACACACATGTCAGAATGGTTAAAATCAACAACACAAGAAATAATAGGTGTTGGCAAGGATGTGGAAAAGGGGAACCTTCTTGCATTGTTGGTGGGAATGCACACTGGTGAGGTCACTATCAAAAAGAACATGGGAGTTCCTCAAAATGTTAAAATAGAACTACCCTATGATCCAGCAATTATACTACTAGATATTTATCCAAAGAATACAAAAACGTACACCTATATCTTTATAGTAGCATTGCCTACGATAGCCAAATTATGGAAACAGCCCAAGTGTCCATTGTCTGATGAATGGATAAAGAAGAAGTGGTATGTATATGCAATGAAGTATTACTCAGCCATAAAAAAAGAATGAAATCTTGCCATTTACAGCTACATGGATGGAGATAGAATATTATGCTAAGTGAGATAAGTCACTCAGAGAAAGACACATACTATATGATTTCACTCATATGTGGAATTTAAGAAACAGATGAACAAAGGGGAAAATAGAGAGAGAAAGAGAGAGAGAGAGAGAAAGCCAAGAAAGAGTCTCTTAGCTATAGAGAACAAACTGATGGTTACCAGAGGGGAGATTGGTGGCAGGGCGGGGGGAGGGTGGTGAGTGAAATAGGTGTTGGGGAGTAAGCAGTGCACTTCTTGTGGTGAGCACTGGATGAATCAATATATCGGACACCTGAAGCTAATATTATACTGTATATTAACTAATTGGAATTTTAATAAAAGCTTTTTAAAAAGAAGGTAAAAGTGATTAGAAAGATATAATGATTTAAGATTATTATTTTTAAAATCTAGTATATTTTGAAGATTGCTATAGAGGAAGAGGCTGTTAAATATTTTGAAAATTTATGAAGTGTAGTTTCATTAGCTTATCAGCTGAAATATGGTGTTATCCCCATAGCTGCTCATCTTTAACATTTTTCTTAAGTGCCGAATTCTCACTGTTGAAATTGTTTCTGAAGCTAACTTTTTTCTTTATCTTTTAGATTCTACTGAAATTAATTATGGTGGTTTACCACTAGGTACTTCAAGGTGTATTAAGTTATTTAGTCCTCCATAATAAATTTAAGAGGGACTATAGCACAGTTTTAGCATGGACATGTGTTTTAAAAAGCACAGTTAGCTGTCCAAATCAATTTACAAAAAAATCTCAATTTTAACTATTTCTCATAAAAAAAATTCAAGGGAACTTAGTTCCTTTAAAAATGAACATTCTTGGGGCGCCTGGGTGGCTCAGTGGGTTAAGCCGCTGCCTTTGGCTCAGGTCATGGTCTCAGGGTCCTGGGATCAAGTCCCACATCGGGCTCTCTGCTCAGCAGGGAGCCTGCTTCCTCCTCTCTCTCTCTGCCTGCCTCTCTGCCTACTTGTAATCTCTCTCTGTCAAATAAATAAATAAAATCTTTAAAAAACAAATGAACATTCTTGGGCACCTGGGTGGCTCAGTGGGTTAAGCCGCTGCCTTAGGCTCAGGTCATGATCTCAGGGTCCTGGGATCAAGTCCTGCATAGGGCTCTTTGCTCAGCAGGGAGCCTGCTTCTCTCTCTCTCTCTCTCTCTCTCTCTCTGCCTGCCTCTCTACTAGTGATATCTCTCTCTGTCAAATAAATAAATAAAATCTTAAAAAAATGAACATTCTTTAAAGCTCCATCCCCTACCCAATTTTCTTTTACTCCACAGTATTGCAGACTTTCTCACACGGAAATCCCCAGTTATACCCAGTACTGTTACCTTGGCTTTTTCCTTATACTTTACTACAGATCTTACAGTATTTTCTTATGAAGATAGTCTTCATGCCTGTCCTCCCAAGCATCTCATTTATATTTCAGAAAGAAAACAGGATAAACTGGATCAGAAATGACACCATTTTGGGGGCAAGTTTGGAAGTGGGAACACTTCCAGATTAATTTTCTTCATGTCCTATAAAGTGTTATAATGATTTTATACTATATTTTGGCCTTATCTGCTACATTTTAACTTCACTGAGGGCAAAGATTATGAATTTATAACTTTGTAGCTGCTACCTCGTCTAGTCACGGAGGAAATGGCCAATTATCTAGAAATGACAAAGATGTGCGCTCCTTCCAGACTTTCCATCCGTAAGAACAGAGGTTTTTAGCAAACTAAGACCAGTAGGATGGACATCTATTTTCTAAATTCAGTATTACTGGAGTACAGCCAAGCCCACTGAATTAGTGCATGGCTGATTTCAAAGGCAAAGTTGATTAGTTGCCACAGAGACCAGAAGGCTGGCAAGCCCAAAATATTTGCTATTTGGCCTTTAAGAAAAGTTTGCCAACATCTGCCTTAGAAAACAAATTCTAAACTCCCCAGGTTGTTTTTAAAAATATTTGTTAAATTTGTCCAGTATATCATTCCTCCTTACTATTTTTGAAGGTAATCTCTACTTTAACGTGGTCATTGCAATGAGAAGACCCCAGCTCATGCTTGATCAAAGCTTCTCACATAGAAGATTGAAAACAGAGCAAAACACTGCACTGATGAAAAATGTCTAGGATTATTTCATAGCAGTTATGTTAGTAGTAACTTGCCTTTTGGTCAGTAACATTCTGGCCATAGTAGGTAGCCAAAGCAGGAAGACCAAAGTAGAAAGAGCCATGGGAAGGCTCTCTAACTTCTTGTTCTGTCATCTGCCAAAATGTTCTGGTTTTTCTCAAGCTCCACAGCAGTACTATGAACCCTGATATTCTTCCCCAAGTTCCCTTGAAGCCAAGGACAGACAGATTTGGTATTCATTATTTGCTACCAGAAGCATCTTCACATATATACTTGGTATAAAAATACTAATTTGATCCCTGCTCATGGCCATTGTTGAGGGCTGTACACAACTCTGGGAAGTGCCATTCACATTGATATCATTATGGATGGCACTTTTTAGAGTTGTGCAGTGCCTTACCTTGATTAGCTGTAAAAGACTGCCTTGTATCTGCTTTTCTTTCCAGCTCTTCTTCAGTTGTCTTACATCCATGCTCTACAACTGAGTCAATTCTAACTACTTGTACCATCCAGACAGGCTGTGGTATGACTCATTCTTTTTGTGATCACTTTCTTCTCATTGCAAATGCAGACTCTTCATAGTTTGCTCATTTGACAAAGTCCTACCTCCTTTAATGCTCTTCTCAGATATCACCTCTGCTGTAAAACTTTTCCTGTCACATCATTTTCCTGCCCCTCACCGTAGGCATTCATAGTAAATGACGTTATCAAATGTACGCCTAACACTTTGTGTACATTTCTATCAAGTCATCTCATGATGGATTTATGTTCATCTCTATTAACCTGCATGCACTTTGAGCAAACGAGTTTGTCTAATTGTGGCCTAGTAGAGCAGACCCTAGCATATTGCAGATGTTTAAATGGCTATCCCTTTGTGGACTCTTGATTGTATTCTTTAACATTCATAATTCCCTGAGTGAGTCAAATTATTTAATACTTTTGACTTTTCAGTGTCCCATTATCACATATATCCAAATGCAGCAATAGCTACTTCTTGCTACCATTTACCCATGTCAAGTAAAAAAAAATCCCAACTTAGTAAGGAGAGACTTTATTTAAAAAGATAATTGCAAGGAGGGGTCTATTGCAACAGAGGGAGAAGACTTTGCCAAAGCTGGAACCTTGTGATGGTAAGATCTGCAAGTCTCTCAAAGGTTAGGCAAAAAGGGGTTTTCTTTTATTGGGAGGGATAAAAGTTTAGAAAGAATAGGATGTGGGAAATGGGACAAAAGCGTGGCTTGACTGAATAGTAGATAAGAGAATATTTTATCCAGCCTGTTATCAGGAGAGATTATGTGTTGACTGAAGCTGACAGTGAGTCATAGTTCTGGAGCCTGGAGAAATAAGTGAAATCTTAACTAAAGTTTGATTAACGTTTTGTCTGCTGTTGATTAGTGGGAACAACAGTTCAGCTGGTAATTTAGGAGCTGAAAAAAAAAAAAGGAATTTGGAGGATCACTGTCTGGCCTTGCTATAGATAAACAAGAGGAGGCATCTGTGAGTCTTATTAATAAGTCAAACAGAGAAGGGTGGTTCTTTGCAATAAGCTGTTTCCAGAGCACATAGGACAGAGGGATATTTTAACTTTTGCTGGTTTCCAGGGTTACAGGGCTCAGGTAAAATTCAACATTGTCACCAAAGATAATGTTTTCAGTATCGAAGGGCGAAATTAGATCTACGTAAATTTTTTTTTCTTTTTTCCAGTAGTCATCACAAAGCTAGTAATGTGTCCACTTGCTAAATTCAGTATTTTTTTTATCTTAGAAAGTTCTCCAAATTAAATAAGTCAAGGACATTTTTATAAAAAGCAAAATACTGCTTTCCTGTGTAAATCAGAGTGTGTGCTGAGTTATCAGAGAATTATCAAATTCTTTTCAAGCTAAAGTCACCTTCATTCACTTGATAAGACTGTAGAGGGCACAATGATACTGGAACAAAGCGTGCAGGAAAGACTGAGAACTTTAGTCTTGAATAAAAGACTGAGAACACACCTAGGCAATAACCTGAATGTGGGCTGTCAGTGATTCATATCTGCCTTTCAGAATACAGATTTTTTTAAAATCTTTTTAAAAGAAAGTTTTCTTATTTGCCACTCTTTCTTTTTAATTAATCCTAATTGCTTTTCATGTGGGAAATGTGTTTGAAGAGGTAGAATTATTAATGAATCCAGCATTATTGTTATATTCCCCTGCACTAAGATGTCATTGTAAGGCTAAGGCAAGGAGGTAAAAGATAAGAGATTGAAAAGACTGCTGGGAAAATGAGCAAGCATGTAAAAAAAAAAAACCCAACAAAACCAACACAAAACAAAACCCGAAACAAGGGACAGGTTTCTGTTACTCTCCTGGAAGTAGCATATATTAGTGGAAAGACCAGGAATTAGTTGGGATATCCATAAGCTATTATCAGCTCATTTGTGGTTTCAAAATCCTTTATTATTCTTGATGCCATTTACAACAAAAATGAAGGCTGGCCATTTTCCTAATAGTTTGTTCCTTCCCTTGTGCTATCATATGTGTTAAACGAGTGGCATATATGCGCTGTTTACCTTTTCTCCTCACCCTGCTTTCATTTACATTCCACTGTTTTTATTTTCATCAGTGATGACTACATAATTCCCCAATTCACAGGTTTTTCTTTTGTCTCTTTTATTTTAAAAACTCAGCTGTCTTTGGCAATTTGCTGTCCCTAGTTGCCTTTTTCCTTGAACCGTGACTGTATAATACCTTATTATTCTTACACATTTGATGAATCAGTTTACCTTGAGTGCTTCTTTTGGATTCTTCCCATAATATTATTTTGGGAATTCTGCAAACCTCTGTATTTTGCCTGCTGGTTCTCCTTCTCTGTCAGAGTATTGATTCAATTTTATGGTTCCAACTAAAACTTGCCACGGGATTGGATATTACCTCAATGGCAAATGGTTCTGGTATTTATATAGTTTACTCTCACTAAGCCTTCAGTTTTATATTGCTCACTGTCTTGTAAATATTTACAAATAGATGTTTTGCTTTTCTTTCAAAGAGAGCTATTCAAAATCTTTTTTTTCTCCAAAACCCATCCCCCTTTCTGATTTTTCATCTTTCTACCTCTGCCGTAACCTTTATATAGAAAAACTTAATTGAATATTTTTTAATTTATTCTTTGCTCTGCAGGTTCATTGCTACCCTCCCAGGCCATGCCCTTAAGTCCAGGTAGCTACTCTAGTCTGAGTTTATTAGAATGTTCAAGAGGGCAGACTTCTTTATATTTAAGTATAAATTAACATACAGTATTATATTAGCATACCGTATTATATTAGTTTCAAGTATACAATATATCTCCTCATCACAGTAAGTGCTCATCACAATATATACTCTTATCACAATGGTGTACTTAGTACTCATCTACTTTACCCATTCCCCTACCAACCTTCCCTCTGGCAACCTGTAGTTTATTCTCTATATTTAAGAGTCTGCTATTTTGTCTCTTTTTTCTTTGTTCATTGGTTTTGCTTCTTAAATTCCATTTATGGATGACTGATTTATTTCACTTAGCATTATTGTTACTATATATATAAAATTGCTATAACAATACTGTGGCAATATTGTTAGCAATATTGTTGCTAATGATAAGATTTCCCTTTTTTTTTACGGCTGAGTAGTATTTCATTGTATACATACATACATATATATATATCATATACCATATCCTCTTTATCTATTCATCTATGGATGCACACTTGGGTTTCTTCCATCTTCCATTATTTGACTACTGTAAATCATGGTGCATTTATCTTTATGAGTTAGTGTTTCTACCCAAAGAAAACCTTTGGGTAACTTCCTAATAGTAGAGTTGTATGGATTGTATGGTAATTCTTCTCTTTTTAAAATTTTCATTATGTTCAGTTAGCCAACAGTACAGTACAACACAACAGTTGTAGTGTTCAATGAGATTGTTTGATAATTCTATTTTTAATTTTTTTGAGGAACCTCCATACTGTTTTCCACAGTGACTGCATCAGTTTGTATTCCCATCAGTAGTGCACAAGGATTTCTTTTTCTCCACATCTTCACCAACATTTGTTATTTCTTGTCTTTTTGATTTTAGTCATTCTTATAGGTATAAGGTGATACCTAATTATTGTTTTGATTTGCATTTTCCTGATGATTAGTGATGTTGAGCATCTTTTCATGTGTCTGTTGTCGATCTGTATGTCTTCTTTGGAAAAATGTCTATTCATGTCTTCTGACCATTTTTAAATTGGATTATTTGGTTTTTTTTGGTGTTGAGCTGTGTAACTGTATATTTTGGATATTAACTCTTTATTGGGTGTATCATTTGCAAATACCTTCTCCCATTCAGTAGGTTGCCCTTTTGTTTTGTTAATTTTGTTGTTGTTGTACACAAGCTGTTTCTTCTGGTGTAGCCCCAGTAGTTTATTTTTTATTTTGTTTCTCTTGCCAGAGTTGACAAATCTAGAAAAATGTTTCTGTGGCTAATGTCAAAGGAATTACTGCCTATATTCCTCTAGGAATTTTATGGTTTCAAGTTTCAGATTTAGGTATTATTTATTTATTTATTTTAAAGATTTTATTTATTTGACAGAGAGAGAGAGAGAGAGAGAGAGAGAGCATGAGCATGCGTGGGTGACCAGCAGAAGGAGAGGGAGAAGCAGACTCCCTGCTGAGCAGGGAACTCAATGTAGGATGTGATCTTAGGACCCAGAGATCATAGCCTGAGCTGAAGGCAGATGCTTAACTGACTGAGCCACCTAGGTGCCCCTCAAATTTAGGTGTTTAATCCATTCTGAACTTATGTTTGTGCATGGTGTTAGAAAGTGGTCCAGTGTCATTCCTTTCCATGTTAGCTGTCCAATTTTCCCTGCACCATTTGTTGAAGAGACTGTCTTTTTCCCATTGGATGTTGTTGCCTCCTTTGTTGTAGACTGATTGATTTTAAAGCACAAGTTTATTTCTGGACTTTCTATTCTTTTCCATAATCTATATGTCTATTTTTGTGCCAGTACCATACTGTTTTTTGATTACCACAATTTTGTAGTATATCTTGGAATCTGGGGTTGTTGTACCTCTAGCTTTGATCTTCTTTTTTAAGATATCTGTGGCTATTCAGGGTCTTTTGTGTATTCATACAAATTTTATGATTATTGTTTTAATTCTATGAAAAATCCATTGTTATTTTGATAGAGATGGGATTAAGTATGCAGATTTCTTTGGGTAGTATGGACATTTAAACAGTATTGTTTCTTCAAATCCATGAGCATGGGGTATCTGTCCATTTGTTTGTGTCATCTTCAAGTTTCTTTCATTGATATTTTATAGTTTTTGAAGTCCAAATCTTTCACCTTCTTGGTTAAGTTTATTCCTTGGTATTAGAAACTTTTTTTTTTAAGATTTTATTTATTTGTCAGAGAGAAAGAGAGAGAGAGAGCAAGCAGAAGGTGCAGCAGGCAGAGGGTGAATTAGGCTCCCTGTAGAACAAGGAGTCAAATATGGGACTCATTCCCAGAACCCTGGGATCATGACCTGAGTCAAAGGCAGACACTTAACTGACTGAGCTACCCAGGCATCCCAGAAACTTTTTAAAAATGATTTCATTTATTTATGAGAGGGAGAGAGAGAGAGAGAGAGGGTGTGGGGAGGAGCCGAGGGAGAGGGGCAAGCAAACTTCATGCTGAGCAGGGATCCCTAGACAGGGCTTGTTCTCAGGACCCTGAGATTATGACCTGAACCCAAACCAAGAGTTAGACACTTAACCAGCTAAGCCACCCAGGCCCCTCACCACCCCAGGTATTTTATTATCATTTTTTTGTGCAATTGTGGGTGGGATTATTTTCTTAATTTCTCTTTCTGCTACTTCATTATTAGTACATAATAATGCAGTAGATTTCTGTATAATAATTTTGTATTTTAGTAATTATACTAAATTCATTTTTCACTTCTAATTTTGGGGGAGTCTTTAGGGTTTTCTCTGTAGAGTATCATATCTTCTGTAAACAGTGAAAATTTTGCTTTTTCTTACCAATTTGGGTAACTTTTGTTTCTTTTTCTTTTTTTTTCTTTTTTCAAAATTATTTTCTATTTTTTAGTATTTACTTAAAATAGTTTCTTTTTCTTGTTTGATTCCCATGGTTAGAACTTCTAGTACTATATTGAGTAAAAGTGCTGAGAATGGACATCCTTGTCTTGTTACTGATCTTAGAGGAATAGTCCTCAGTTTTTTACCACTGAGTATGTTAGTTGTGGCTTTTTCATATATGGCCTTTATTATGTTGAGATAAGTTCCCTGTAAACCAATTTTGTTGAGGGTTTTTTTTCCCCCTGAATAGATGTTGTATTTTGTCAAATGCTTTTTCTGCATCTATTGAGAGGATCATATATATATATTTTTAAAGATTTTATTTATTTATTTGACAGAGAGAGATCACAAGCAGGCAGAGAGGCAGGCAGAGAGAGAGAGGTGGAAGCAGGCTCCCTGCTGAGCAGAGAGCCCGATGTGGGCCTCGATCCCAGGACCCTGAGATCATGACCTGAGCCAAAGGCAGCGGCTTAACCCACTGAGCCACCCAGGCGCCCCAAGGATCATATATTTTTTAAGCTTTCTCTTATTAATGTGATGTATCATGTTTATTGATTTGCAAAAATGAACCACCCTTGCATCCCAGGAATAAATCCCACTTGATCTTACTTTAATGATTTTTTAAATGTATTGTTGGACTCAGTTTACTAATATATTATTAAGGATTTTTACACATATGTTCATCAGAGATATGGCCTGTAGTTTTCTTTATTTTTAGTTTCTTTATCTAGTTTTGGTGTCAGGGTAATGCTGGCATCATAGAATGCATTTGGACTCTTTCCTTCAAGAGGGTGGACTTCTATATGCTTTGTTCATTAATGTAGCTTGAGCACAAAGGATGGTGACTAGCTCAACGAATACTTGTTAAATGAATGAGTCCAAATATTCAAACTTAGACTCTGCTGTTATTTAACTTATTTTACATTCATTACCAGGTGAATGTTTTTTAATGCCAGTTTTATTGCTGCTTTTCTGATTAGAAATTCCATTTAGTATACTTTGTCTCTTTTGTGTAGCTTTCAAGATTGCCCATTATCCTGTCCTAAGAGGTCTTAAAAAGTGAATTAATGTTTTGTATAAGAGTGAGCACCCTGGAGTTAAGTAGTCTGAATTTGATTATGGTTTCTTAATTTGCTAATTGGGACAGTTATTTAGTTTTTCTGTGCCTTGATTTCTACATTTGTAAAATGAAGATAATGATAATTGGATTGATTTTAGGGTGAAATGACTTAGTGGATCTTAAGCACTCAAACATTGCCCAGTATTTAATAAATGCTCAGTATGAATTAGTTATTATTATTACCTGTTAATCTCTACATTTCAAAATATTTTTTATGCAAAAGTCTGGTATCCAAATATTTAAAACAACATATCCCATTTTTCAAACAAAAGTTTATGTATAATCCCAATAAATTTACAAAATACAAAGTCAGTGGTACTGTGACTATTTATACCCTCCCCTCTTTGATAAACCTGTAAGTCTCCTTGACACAATTCCCAAATTCCAAGTGCTATAATTTAAAATTATTGGTCTAAGTAACTCTTGAAAGTTTGAATAAATCATATCTAAAACCATCAGATTGTAAAGACAGCAGGCATTTTAGTTATTCATCTACTTATTTGCCTGTCTCAGGTGAGGTTATTCTAGCACAAGGGAGTTATGTGTGTGTGCGCACACATGTGTGTGTATATATATGTATGCATGCATACATATATATGTATATATATCTATATATGTATATGTGTGTGCACACATGTGTGTATATGTATGTATACATATACATATACACAATACATATATGTATGTGTATGTGTCTATATATACGTATATAGATACATATATAGACACATACACATACATATATATGTGTATATGTATATACATATATATGTATTGTGTATATGGGTGTATATATATGTATGTGTATATATATGTATCTATATACGTATATAGATACATATGTATACACATATATACATTGTATATAGATACATATATACATTGTATATAGATACATATATACATTGTATATAGATATATATACACGTACATATATGTACACACACATATATGATTTTATTTATTTATTTGAGAGAGAGTGAAAGTGAGAGAGATCACAGCTCTGGTGAGGAAGAAGTAGACTCACTGCTGAGCAGAGAGCACAATGTGGGTCTTGATCCCAGACCCTGGGGTCATGGTTGTCGTTTAACCAATTGAGCCACCCAGATGCCCCAAGCAAGTTGTAATTTAAAAGATTACCCACCAAAAAAAAAGATTATCCAGCACAGACAATTGATATCTCTTTTGTTAAATTAATATAGATCAAAGGAATAAACCTCATTTTTCCCATATTTTTTTCAGAAAAAATGAGGGAGACATTTGAATTGGAAATCATATTTAAAGAATCAAAGTATTGTGTTATTATAACTGTCATATACAGAATAATTTGTCTTTTGAGTATTTGTGGATGATTTAAAACATTATTATTTTCTGAACTTAAGCTGTGAGATTTAAAGTATATTTTCTAAATAATAATACTGGTATTAATATTTGCTTTTTGGGGTGCCTGGGTGGCTCAATGGGTTAAAGCCTCTGCCTTCGGCTCGGGTCATGGTCCCAGGATCCTGGGATCGAGCCCCACATTGGGCTCTCTGCTCAGCGGGGAGCCTGCTTCCTCCTCTCTCTCTGCCTGCCTCTCTGCCTACTTGTGATTTCTCTCTGTCAAATAAATAAATAAAATCTTAAAAAAATATATTTGCTTTTCAACTCTAAGCCTAGTGAAACTTTTCACTTTACTGATATCACCATTCTAGCTATATATATATATTTCTTAACTGAAAAATTTTTAAGAAAAAATTCATTGGAATCATTAAATGAAATATGTGATCTAAAACTATCCTGTCTTATTCTTGGAATCCCCAAATCATCAAATGACCATCTGACTAAGAGTCATGTACTTTTAAAAGTATGGAGGTTAACAAATTCATGAGCTATTTTAGTGCCTTTATTTTACAAATGAGAAGTATATGGGTCTGCTGAGCTAAATAATTTATCAAAAATAAACTATTAAATATTAGATATTGAGAAGTATTAAAATTTTGGTTCCCAATCTAATATCCAACATTTGGCGTATTAATCATATAGACCCAAATCAAAACATTTTTTTTTCCTGTGTCCCAAAAGGAACATACTGTTGTTTTGGAATCCAAATGACATAACAACTTAAAAACAACATAAAAGACAACTTTAATTTAAAAATTTTTGTTCCAATTTAATTTGATTTTCATTTGTTTTTTGTTTCAGGTTTTTATTTAAATTCTAGGTAGTTAACACATGGTATGATACTGGTTTCAGAAATAGAATTTTGTGATTTATCAGTTACATATAACACCCAGTGCTTATCACAATAAGGGCCCTCCTTAATCCCCATCACCTATTTAGCCCATCTGCTGCCCACTTTCCCTCCATCAACCCTCAGTTTGTTCTCTATAGTTAAGAATCATTTATGGTTTGCCTCCCTCTCTTTATTTCCCTTCCCTTATGTCTATCTGTTCTTTTTCTTAAATTCCACATATGAGTGAAATCATGTGGTATTTGTTCTTCTCTAACTTATTTCTTCTAGCATAACACACTACAGTTTCATCTACATCATTGCAAATGGCAAGGGTTTATTCTTTTTGATGGCTAAGTTATTCCTCTCTCTCTCTCTCTGTGTGTGTGTGTGTGTACTTTATCCATTCATCAGTTGATGGACATTTGATCTCTTTCCATAATTTGTCTATTATTGATAGTGCTGCTGTAAACAATGGGGTGCATGTGCCCCTTCCAATCGGTATTTTTGTATCCATTGGATAAATATCCAGTAGTGCAATTGCTGGATTGTAGGGTAGTTTTATTTTTAACTTTTGGAGGAAACTCAGTACTGTTTTCCAGAGTGGCTGCGCCAGTTTGCATTCCCACAAACAGTGTAAAATGGTACCCCTTTCTCTTCATCCTCCCCAGCATCTATTTTCTGAGTTAATTTTAGCCATTCTGACAGGTGTGAGGTAGTATCTCACTGTGTTTTGATTTGTATTTTCCTGATGGTGGGTGATGTTGAGCATTTTCCCATATGTCTGTTAGCCATTTGCATTTATTCTTTGCAGAAATTTCTGTTCATGTCTTCTTCCCATTTCTTTTTTTTTTTTTAAAGATTTTATTTATTTATTTGACAGAGAGAGATAACAAGTAGGCAGAGAGGCAGGCAGAGAGAGAGAGGAGGAAGCAGGCTCCCTGCTGAGCAGAGAGCCCGATGTGGGACTTGATCCCAGGATCCTGAGATCATGACCCGAGCTGAAGGCAGTGGCTTAACCCACTGAGCCACTCAGGCGCCCCATTCTTCCCATTTCTTGACTAGACTTTTTGTTTTATGGGTGTTGAGTTTGATAAATTCTTTATAGATTTTGGGTACTTTGGCCCTTTATCTGATATGTTATTTGCAACTATCTTCTCTCATTCCATAGGTTGCCTTTTAGTTTTGTTGATTGTTTCCTTTGCTGTGTAGAAACTTTTTATCTTGATGAAATCTCAATATTTTATTTTTGCTTTTGCTTTCCTTACCTCTAGAAACCTGTCTACTAAAAAGTTGCTATGGCTGAGATCAGAGAGGTTGCTGTCTGTGTTCTCCTCTAGGATTTTGGTGGATTCCTGTCTCACATTTAGGTCTTTCATTCATTTTGCATTTATATTTGTGTATGGTATAATAAAGTGGTCCAGTTTAATTCCTTTTTTTTGCAGAATTTTTTGTTCAAATATTCTTTATTTTATTTTTTTTTATAATTCATCAGTTGTGTATAACACCCAGTGCTCATCATGTCATGAACCCTCCTTAATGCTTATCACCCAGTTACTCCCATCACCCCACCGACCTCCCCTACAGCAACCCTCAGTGTGTTTCCTACAGTTAAGAGTCTCTCATGGTTTTTCTCCCTCTCTGGTGACTTCCCTTTCAGTTTTCCCTCCCTTTCCCTATGATCCTCTCTGCCATTTCTTATATTCTCCGTATGAGTGAAACAATATAATTGTCTTTCTCTGATTGACTTATTTTGCTCAGCATGATATCCTCCAGTTCCATCCACATCATTGTAAATTGTAAGTATTTATCCAGTTTCATTCTTCTGCATGTTGCTGTCTAGTTTTCCCAACACCATTTGTTGAAGAGACTGTCTTTTTCCCATTGAATAGTCTTTCCTGCTTTGTTGACGATTAGTTGACTAAAGAGTTGTGGGTCCATTTCTGGGTTCTCTGTTCTGTTCCATTGATCTTTGTATCTGTTTTTGTGCCAGTACCATACTATCTTGATGATTACAGCTTTGAAGTCCAGAATTGTGATGCCTTTATCTTTGTTTGGTTTTTCAACATTACTTTGGTTATTCAGGGTCTTTTGAGGTTCCATACAAATTTTATGGTTGTTTCTTCTAGCTCTGTGACAAATGTCAATGGTATTTTGATAAGGATTGCAATGAATGTATAGATTGCTTTGGGTAGTATGGACATTTTAACAATATTTGTTCTTCTAATCCATGAGCCTGAAATGTTTTCCATTTTTTTGTGTCTTCTTCAATTTCTTTTGTAAGTATTCTGTTGTTTTCAGAGTACATATCTCTCACCTCTTTGGTTAGGTTTTTCCTAGGTATCTTAGGGGTTTTGGTACAATTGTAAATGTAATCAATTCCTTGATTTCTCTTTCTGCTGCTTCATTATTGGTATATAGAAATGCAGCATGCTTCTGTATGTTGATTTTATATCCTGTGACTTTGCTGAATTCCTGTATCAGTTCTGGCAATTTTTTGGTAGTCTTTCAGGTATTCTACATAGAGTATCTTGTCCTCCGTGAAGAGTGAAAATTTGACTTCTTCCTTGACAATTTGGATGCCTTTTATTTCTTTTTGTTGTCTAATTGGTGAGGCTAGGACTTCCAATACTGTGTTGAACAACAGTGGTGAGAATGGACATCCCTGTTGTATTCCTGACTTTAGGGGAAAAGCTGTCCGTTTTCCCCCACTGAGGATGATAATAGCTGTAGGTCTTTCATATGTGGCCTTTATGATGTTGAAGTATGTTCCTTCTTCCCTACTTCCTTGAGGGTTTTTATCAAGAAAGGATGCTATATTTGCCAAATGCTTTTTGTGCATCTGTTCAGAGGATCATATTGTTCTTGTCCTTTCTTTTATTAATGTGATGTATCAAACTGATTGCAGATATTGAACCATTCCTACAGTCCACAAATAAGTCCTGCTTGGTTATGGTGAACAATCCTTTGAATGTACTGTTGGACTCAATTTGTTGAGAAATTTTGCTTGTTGAGAAATTTGCACCCATGTTCATAGGGATATTGGCCTGTAGGTCCCCTTTTTAGTGGGGTCTTTGTCTGGTTTTGGAATCAAGGTAATGCTGGCCTTATAGAATGAGTTTGGAAGTTTTCCTTCCATTTATGTTTTTTGGAACATCTTTGGAACAATAGATATTAATTCTTCTTTAAATGTTTAGTAGAATTCTCCTGAGAAGCCATCTGGTCCTGGACTCTTATTTGTTGGGAGTTTTTTTTTTTCTTTTTTAAAGATTTTATTTATTTATTTGACAGAGAGAGATCACAAGTAGGCAGAGAGGCAGGCAGAGGGGGAAGGGGAAGCAGGCTCCCCACTGAGCAGAGAGCCCGATGCGGGACTCGATCCCAGGACCCTGAGATCATGACCTGAGCCGAAGGCAGCGGCTTAACCCACTGAGCCACCCAGGCGCCCTGTTGGGAGTTTTTGATTACTGATTTAATTTCTTTGCTGGTTATGGATCTGCTCAGGTTTTCTATTTCTTCCTGTTTCAGTTTTGGTCATTTCTATGTTTCTAGGAATTTACCTGGCATATGATTGCTGATACTGTTCTCTTATAATTTTGTTTCTTTGGTGTTGGTTGGGATCTCACCTCTTACACTTGTGATTTATTTATTTGGATTCTTTCTTTAAAAAAAAGATTTTGTTTTTGGGTGCCTGGGTGGCTCAGTGGGTTAAGCCACTGCCTTCAGCTCAGGTCATGATCTCAGGGTCCTGGGATCGAGCCCCGCATCAGGCTCTCTGCTCATCAGGGAGCCTGCTTCCTCCTCTCTCTTGCCTGCCTCTCTGCCTGCTTGTCATCTCTCTCTGTCAAATAAATAAATAAAATCTTAAAAAAAAGATTTTGTTTTATTATTTATTTGTCAGAGAGAGAGAGAGAGAGAGAGGATGAGCACAAATAGGGGGAGCAGCAGGCAGAGGGAGAAGCAGGCTCCCTGCTTAGCAAGGATCCCAGTGTGGGACTTGATCCCAGGACCCTGAGATCATGACCTGAGCTGAAGGCAGACGCTTAACCAACTGAGACACTCAGATGCCCCATTTCTTTTTTCTTTTTGGTAAGTCTGGCTAGGGGTTTATCAATATTGTTAATTCTTTCAAAGAATAAGCTCTTAGTTTCATTGATCTGTTTTTTATTTTTTTTGGATCGGTTGTTTTTTTGATTTCTATATCATTTATTTCTGCTCTAATCTTTATCATTTCCCTTATTCTGCTAGTTTTAGGCTTTATTTGCTGTTATTTTTCCAGCTCATTTAGGTGTAAGTTGATGTTGTTTATTTGAGATTTTTCTTACTTCTTGATGTAGGCCTCTGTTGCTATATACTTACCTCTTATGACACCTTTGCTATGTCCCAAAGGTTTTGGACTGTCATGTTTTCATTTTCACTTGTTTCCTTGTATTTTTTAATTTCCTCATTAACCCATTCATTGTTTAGTAGGATGTTCTTTTTTACTTACTTAATTCTAAAAAGATTTTATTTATTTATTTGACAGAGAGAGACACAGTGAGAGAGGGAACACAAGCAGGGGGAGTGGGAGAGGGAGAAGTAGGCCTCTCACCAAGCAGGGAGCCTGATGCAGGGCTTGAACCTGGGACTCAGGGATGATGACCTGAGCTGAAGGCAGATGCCTAACGACTGAGCCACCTAGGCACCCCAGTAGGGTATTCTTTAAATTTGATTTATTTGTGGTCTTTCCAAAGTTTTTCTTGTAGCTGACTTCAAGTTTCATGGTTTTGTGGTCTGAAATATCCATGGTATGATCTCTGCCTTTTTGTACAGGTTGAGACCTGATTTGTGACCCAGTATGTTGTCTTTTCTGGAGAATGTCCCATGTGCACTTGAAAAGAATGTGTGTTCTGCTGCTTTTGGGTGAAATGCTCTGAATATAGCTGTTAAGTCCATCTAGTCCAGTGCGTCATTCAGAGCCATCATTTCCTTGTTGATTTTCTGCTTTGATGATCTGTCCATTGCTGTGAGTGGGGTGTTAAATTCCCTTGCTTTTATTGTATTATTCAAAATTCCAAATCTTAAAGGACCTGGCAAAGTGTGGACCTGCTCCCTTTCCCCAGGGCTGTGCCTGGTGCCATTCTGTCCCAGAAAAGGAGTCACACATTCCTGCAAGTGCCTGGAGTCTGTGGTGAAGCACAGTGAAATGCTGTGTGACCAGGTTATCTGCCCTATGCATGTGCCTCTGTCCTCTCCTGTTGAATGGCCACTCAGTGGCACCCACCAAGTTCCTTGTCCTCGGAGAGACAATATACACTCTTCCAAATGTACTCCAGGAAGGGGAACATTCTCTCCCAGTGTGACCCAGGAGGTCCCCACATCATGCTGTCTGCCATCCACTCCCAAGCCTTCATTCTTCCTCTTCCCATGAGCACCACTGCCTATCTGGCTTAACTACAGTGAATAGTACAGGTTTCTAAAACCTCAGAATTTGAGCTCTACTGTTTGCAGAAAAACTTGCCATAGTCAGTTCCACTTAATTCTCTAGTCAGTGGTCTTGGGTAAGTGTTTCTCTTGCCCCAAACTTACATGCTGATCTCACCACTGCCTTCCACCCCACCCCGTCTTCTCTCTTTAAAAGGGGCTCCTACCCCCTCTGTGTCCCTGTGGCTTTTCTCTCCCCCAGTTCATGTCTCTAAACCTCACAGCTGCCACATTCTGTCCTTCTAATTGTGTAGATCGTTCTCTTCATCTTGAGATATGTTTTCTAGTTTTTCAAAATGTTCTGATATTGATCCAGTTGTGTTCAAGGGACAAGACAAGTTTAGCGTCTCCCTACTACTCTGCCATCTCAACTCCTCCTGCGTATACTACATTTTCTTTATCCATTTATCTATTAATAGATATTTAGGTTGTTTCCATATCAGGCTATTGTGAATAATGGTTCAATGAATACATAAGTGCAGATATCTCTTTGAGATCTTGATTTTAAATATTTAAAATATACCCAGAATTGGGATGCTGGATTGTGTGGTAATTCTATTTTTAATTTTTTGAAGATAATCCATACCATTTCCATAGCAGCTGCACCACTTTGCACTCCCACCAATAATGCACAAAAGTTCTAGTTTTGTGACATCCTCATCAGTTTCTTTCTTTTTTTTTAATTTTTAATTTTTTATAAACATAAAATGTATTTTTATCCCCAGGGGTACAGGTCTGTGAATCGCCAGGTTTACACACTTCACAGCACTCACCGTAGCACATACCCTCCCCAATGTCCATAACCCCACCCCCTTCTCCAAACCCCCCTCCTCCCAGCAACCCTCTGTTTTGTGAGATTAAGAGTCACCTATGGTTTGTCTCCCTCCCAATCCCATCTTGTTTCATTTATTCTTCTCCTACCCACTTAAGCCCCCCTGTTGCATCACCACTTCCTCATATCAGGGAGATCATATGATAGTTGTCTTTCTCCGCTTGACTTATTTCGCTAAGCATGATACGCTCTAGTTCCATCCACGTTGTCGCAAATGGCAAGATTTCATTTCTTTTGATGGCTGCATAGTATTCCATTGTGTATATAGACCACATCTTCTTGATCCATTCATATGTTGATGGACATCTAGGTTCTTTCCATAGTTTGGCTATTGTGGACATTGCTGCTATAAACATTCGGGTGCACGTACCCCTTCGGATCACTACGTTGTATCTTTAGGGTAAATACCCAGTAGTGCAATTGGTGGGTCATAGGGCAGTTCTATTTTCAACATTTTGAGGAACCTCCATGCTGTTTTCCAGAGCGGTTGCACCAGCTTGCATTCCCACCAACAGTGTAGGAGGGTTCCCCTTTCTCCGCATCCTCGCCGGCATCTGTCATTTTCTGACTTGTTGATTTTAGCCATTCTGACTGGTGTGAGGTGATATCTCATTGTGGTTTTGATTTGTATTTCCCTGATGCTGAGTGATATGGAGCACTTTTTTATGTGTCTGTTGCCATCTGGATGTCTTCTTTGCAGAAATGTCTGTTCATGTCCTCTGCCCATTTCTTGATTGGATTATTTGTTCTTTGGGTGTTGAGTTTGCTAAGTTCTTTATACATTTTGGACACTAGCCCTTTATCTGATATGTCATTTGCAAATATCTTCTCCCATTCTGTCAGTTGTCTTTTGGTTTTGTTAACTGTTTCCTTTGCTGTGCAAAAGCTTTTGATCTTGATGAAATCCCAATAGTTCGTTTTTTTCCCTTGCTTCCCTTGCCTTTGGTGATGTTCCTAGGAAGATGTTGCTTTGGCTGAGGTCGAAGAGGTTGCTGCCTGTGTTCTCCTCAAGGATTTTGATGGATTCCTTTCTCACATTGAGGTCCTTCATCCATTTTGAGACTATTTTCATGTGTGGTGTAAACAAATGGTCCAATTTCATTTTTCTGCATGTGGCTGTCCAATTTTCCCAGCACCATTTATTGAAGAGGCTGTCGTTTTTCCAATGGATATTCTTTCCTGCTTTGTCAAAGATTAGTTGACCATAGAGTTGAGGGTCTATTTCTGGGCTTTCTATTCTGTTCCATTGATCTATGTGTCTGTTTTTGTGCCAGTACCATGCTGTACTGATGATTACAGCTTGTAATAGAGCTTGAAGTCCGGAATTGTGATGCCACCAACTTTGGCTTTCTTTTTCAATATTCCTTTGGCTATTCGAGGTCTTTTCTGGTTCCATATAAATGTTAGGATTGTTTGTTCCATTTCTTTGAAAAAGATGGATGGTACTTTGATAGGAATTCCATTAAATGTGTAGATTGCTTTAGGTAGCATGGACATTTTCACAATATTCTTCCAATCCAGGAGCATGGAACATTTTTCTATTTCTTTGTGTCTTCCTCAATTTCTTTCATGAGTACTTTATAGTTTTCTGAGTATAGATTCTTTGCCTCTTTGGTTAGGTTTATTCCTAGGTATCTTATGGTTTTGGGTGCAATTGTAAATGGGATGGACTCCTTAATTTCTCTTTCTTCTGTCTTGTTGTTGGTGTAGAGAAATGCAACTGATTTCTGTGCGTCTTATATCCTGACACTTTACTGAATTCCTGTACAAGTTCTAGCAGTTTTGGAGTGGAGTCTTTTGGGTTTTCCACATAGAGTATCATATCATCTGCGAAGAATGATAGTTTGACTTCTTCTTTGCTGATTTGGATGCTTTTAATTTCCTTTTGTTGTCTTATTGCTGAGGCTAGGACTTCTAGTACTATGTTGAATAGCAGTGGTGATAATGGACATCCCTGCCATGTTCCTGGCCTTAGCGGAAAAGCTTTCAGTTTTTCTCCATTGAGAATGATATTTGCAGTGGGTTTTTCATAGATGGCTTTGATGATATTGAGGTATGTGCCCTCTATCCCTACACTTTGAAGAGTTTTGATCAGGAAGGGATTCTGTACTTTGTCAAATGCTTTTTCAGCATCTATTGAGAGGATCATATGGTTTTTGTTCTTTCTTTTATTGATGTGTTGTATCACATTGACTGATTTGCGGATGTTGAGCCAACCTTGCAGCCCTGGAATAAATCCCACTTGGTCGTGGTGATTGATCCTTTTAATGTACTGTTGAATCCTATTGGCTAGTATTTTGGTGAGAATTTTCACATCTGTGTTCATCAAGGATATTGGTCTATAGCTCTCTTTTTTGATGGGATCCTTGTCTGGTTTTGGGATCAAGGTGATGCTGGCCTCATAAAATGAGTTTGGAAGTTTTCCTTCCATTTCTATTTTTTGGAACATTTTCAGGAGAATAGGAATTAGTTCTTCTTTAAATGTTTGGTAGAATTCCCCTGGGAAGCCCTCTGGCCCTGGGCTTTTGTTTGGAGATTTTTGATGACTGTTTCAGTCTCCTTACTGGTTATGGGTGTTTTCAGGCTTTCTATTTCTTCCTGGTTCAGTTGTGGTAGTTTATATGTTTCTAGGAATGAATCCATTTCTTCCAGATTGTCAGATTTGTTGGCGTAGAGTTGCTCATAGTATGTTCTTATAATAGTTTGTATTTCTTTGGTGTTAGTTGTGATCTCTCCTCTTTCATTCATGATTTTATTTATTTGGGTCCTTTCTCTTTTCTTCTTGATAAGTCTGGCCAGGGGTTTATCAATCTTATTAATTCTTTCAAAGAACCAGCTCCTAGTTTCGTTGATTTGCTCTATTTTTTTTTTTTTTTTTGGTTTCTATTTCATTGATTTCTGCTCTGATCTTTATTATTTCTCTTCTCCTGCTGGGCTTTATGATTTCTCTTCTTCTTGTTCTTTCTCCAGCTCCTTTAGGTATAGGGTTAGGTTGTGTACCTGAGACCTTTCTTGTTTCTTGAGAAAGGCTTGTACCACTATATATTTTCCTCTCAGGACTGCCTTTGTTGTGTCCCACAGATTTTGAACCGTTGTGTTTTCATTATCATTTGTTTCCATGAATTTTTTCAATTCTTCTTTAATTTCCTGGTTGAGCTATTCATTCTTTAGAAGGATGCTGTTTAGTCTCCATATATTTGGGTTCTTTCCAAATTTCCTCTTGTGATTGAGTTCCAGCTTCAGAGCATTGTGGTCTGAAAATATGCAGAGAATGATCCCAATCTTTTGATACTGGCTGAGGCCCGATTTAGGACCGAGGATGTGATATATTCTGGAGAATGTTCCCATGTGCACCAGAGAAGAATTTGTATTCTATTGCTTTGGGATGTAGTGTTCTGAATATATCTGTGATGTCCATCTGGTCCAGTGTGTCTTTTAAGGCCTTTATTTCCTTGTTGATCTTTTGCTTGGATGATCTGTCCATGTCAGTGAGGGGAGTGTTAATGTCCCCTACTATTATTGTATTATTGTTGATGTGTTTCTTTGATTTTGTTATTAATTCGTTTATATAGTTGGCTGATCCCACGTTTGGGGCATAGGTATTTAAAATTGTTAGATCTTCTTGTTGTGTTGGACAGATCCTTTGAGTATAATATAGTGTCCTTCCTCATCTCTTATTATAGTCTTTGGCTTAAAATCTAATTGATCTGATATAAGGATTGCCACTCCTGCTTTCTTCTGATGTCCATTAGCATGGTAAATTCTTTTCCACCCCCTCACTTTAAATCTGGAGGTGTCTTCGGGTTTAAAATGAGTTTCTTGTAGGCATCATATAGATGGGTTTTGTTTTTTTTATCCATTCTGATACCCTGTGTCTTTTGATTGGGGCATTTAGCCCATTAACATTCAGGGTAACTATTGAGATATATAAATTTAGTGCCATTGTATTGCCTGTAAGGTGACTGTTACTGTATATTGTCTCTGTTCCTTTCTGATCAACTACTTTTAGGCTCTCTTTTTGCTTAGAGGACCCCTTTCAATATTTCCTGTAGAGCTGGTTTGGTGTTTGCAAATTCTTTCAGTTTTTGTTTGTCCTGGAAGCTTTTAATCTCTTCTTCTATTTTCAATGATAGCCTAGCTGGATATAGTAGTCTTGGCTGCATGTTTTTCTCATTTAGTGCTCTGAATATATCATGCCAGCTCTTTCTGGCCTGCCAGGTCTCTGTGGATAACTCTGCTGCCAATCTAATATTTTTACCATTGTATGTTACAGATTTCTTTTCCCGGGCTGCTTTCAGGATTTTCTCTTTGTCACTAAGACTTGTAAATTTATTATTAGGTGATGGGGTGTGGACCTATTCTTACTGATTTTGAGGAGCGTTCTCTGGACCTCCTGGATTTTGATGCTTGTTCCCTTTGCCATATTGGGGAAATTCTCTCCAATAATTCTCTCCAGTATACCTTCTGCTCCCCTCTCTATTTCTTCTTCTGGAATCCCAATTATTCTAATGTTGCTTCATCTTATGGTGTCACTTAATGTCTCGAATTCTGCCCTCATGGTCCAGTAGCTGTTTGTCCCTCTTTTGCTCAGCTTCTTTATTCTCTGTCATTTGGTCTTCTCTATCACTAATTCTTTCTTCTGCCTCATTTATCCTAGCAGTGAGAGCCTCCATTTTTGAATGTACCTCATTAATAGCTTTTTTGATTTCAACTTGGTTATATTTTAGTTCTTTTATTTCTCCAGAAAGGGCTTTTATATCTCCCGAGAGGATTTCTCTAATATCTTCCATGCCTTTTTCGAGCCCAGTTAGAACCTTGAGAATTGTCATTCTGAACTCTAGATCTGACATATTACCAATGTCTGTATTGATTAGGTCCCTAGCCTTCGGTACTGCCTCTTTTTCTTTTTTTTTTGTGGTGAATTTTTCTGCCTTGTCATTTTGTCCAGATAAGAGTGTATGAAGGAGCAAGTAAAATACTAAAAGGGTGGCAACAACCCCAGGACAATATGCTTTAACCAAATCAGAAGAGATCCCAAATCGTGAGGGGGGGGAAAGGGGATAAAAAGAGGTTTAGAAAGAAAAAAAAAGAAACAATAAAAATAAAAACGAATAAATAAAAAGTATAAAAAAGAAAAAATATATATATTAGATAAACTAGTGAAAAAATTTTAAAGAAAAGGGTAAAAGTTAAAAAAATTTAGCAGAAGAAGAAAAAAAAATTGAAAAAGAGAAGAAAAATTAAATTAACTGCAAGACTAAAGAATCATGGGGAGAAAGCCACAGGAGAAAGCTCAGTGCTTTGCTTTCTCCTCCTCTGGAATTCTGCTGCTCTCCTTGGTATTGAAACTGCACTCCTTGGTAGGTGAACTTGGTCTTGGCTGGATTTCTTGTTGATCTTCTGGGGGAAGGGCCTGTTGTAGTGATTCTCAAGTGTCTTTGCCCCAGGCGGAATTGCACCGCCCTTACCAGGGGCCGGGCTGAGTAATCCACTGGGGTTTGCTTTCAGGAGCTTTTGTTCCCTGAGCGCTTTCCGTAGAGTTCCGGAGGACGGGAATACAAATGGCGGCCTCCTGGTTTCGGGCCTGGAGGAGCGCTCCTCCTCCACTCCTCAATGCGCCCTCAGAGAACAGCACCCAGTAAGTCCCGTCTGCCTGACCTCCGGCCGTGCTCCGAGCTCACCGAGCCTGTGACCCATTCAAGGTAACCCCGAGCTGGGAGCTCATTGTCGGCTCTGTCTCTGTAGCCGGCTTCCCCGTTCTAATACCTGTAAGCTCTACGACACTCAGACACCCCCGATCCTTCTGTGACCCTGCGGGACCTGAGGCCACACTAACCCCACGTGAGCTTCACCCCGGTTTAGCCTCTGGAGCGATGTACCTCAGTGGAACAGACTTTTAAAAGTCCCGATTTTGTGCTCCGTTGCTCCGCCGCTTGCCGGGAGTCGGCCCCTCCCCCCGGGGTCTGTCTTTCCATCGCTTTGGATTCACTTCTCTGCCAGTCCTTCCTTTCAGAAAGTGGTTGATTTTCTATTTCTAGTATTGCTGTTCTTCTCTTCGATCTGCCAATGGATTTGTAGGTGTTTGCAATCTTTAGATAAGCTATCTAACTCATCTCCTGCTAGCTGAAGCAATCTCAGCCTGCTACTTCTCCACCATCTTGACTCCTCCCTCATCAGTTTCTTATCTTTTTTATTATAATAACCATTCTAACATGTTTGAGATGACATCCCATAGTGGTTTAGATTTACATTTCCCTGATGATTAGTGAGCTTGAGCACTTTTTAAATGTATCTGTTGGCCATTTGTGTGTCCGGAGAGACATCTATTCAAGTTTTTTGCCCATTTCAAAATCAGGCTATTGTTTTTTGGCTATTAAGCCATAGGAATTCCTTATATATTTTGAATTTATAATTTGTATAGGTTGTTTTTCCATTCTTTTGTTTTTTTTTTTCCATTGCTGTGTGGAAGGTTTTCAGTTTGTTATAGTTCTACTCACCTATTTTTGCCTTTGTTGCCTGTGCTTATGGAGTCATATCCAAGAATTCATGCCAAGATGAATGCCAAGGAGATTTCCCCCATGTTTTCTTCTAGGAAAACCTATAGATTTTAGGTCTTATGTTTGTCTTTAATTCATTTTGAGTTTATTACTGTGTATGATTCCAGGAAGTGTCCTATTTTATTTTTACACATGTAGATATCCCATTTTTTCCCAATACCATCTGTGAATTCTGAGAAAGGTAGCCACCTTGCTGAAGGTATCCACTTTCTGATTTCAAAATATATTACAGAATTATAGTATTTAAAGCAGTATGGTACTGGCAAAAAATAGATTATTATTAAAGTCTTCTGTGATGATGTAGTGTTCATTAATGACCTTACTAGGGTAAATCACGAAGACCTGACATACATACTGGAGAGTGGAAAAGAATAGAAAATTCAGAAATAAACCCACACATATATAGGCAATGAATCTTTGAATATAAAATGGGGAAAGGATAATCTCCCACTGCCTTTAGAAGCAAACATGCTGCCCTACAGATTTGGAGTACTTGAGACCTTCATACTTTTTAAGTGAGTTACTGCTCAATTTTCTCTAGTCAGTTCATTAATGAATAGTAAATCACAGGAGACTCCAAGGACAATTTTTTCAATTACTTTCTCATTTTTTGCTATGGGATACTTGAGTCTTATTCTGTATTGCCAAAGGGAGATTTATTGCCTTCAGTGCCAAATAGACGAGATACATGATGGCAGTTTTCCCTATTTCCTCAATGCTATGTTGTCTCTGATCTCTCCTGGTATTAATTTTTATATTAGAGCAACCATGACTTATTCTGGCATAAGTTGGAAAAAAAAGTTTATGGAATTTTTGGAAGAGTTCAAGAACCAGGATTACAGTTTAAAATCTTAACATTATGCCCAGGATTCACACTGTATAATTGGTCTAGGAAGCAACCTGCTGCTAGATTTTTTGGGCAGAGATACTGCAGCTGGAACTACAAATGTCTAGTGATATGGGATGCTAAATACCATTATATGAATCACAAATTAGCTTCTTCTGGATGCTGAAAGTAGTTTCTGCTTCCCATTTCTGGAATAGATTCTAACCAGTGTATTCTCTTAGTAAATAGCTTCCAGTCCAGGCTTGAGTAGATATAAATGGTGGAGGCAAGGTCATATGCTACCTCATAGCTTTAAAGAATGCTCAAAGATCAGGTAGCTGGCATTTTAAGTCTCTATGAGAGACAGGTTCTTCCTCATTAAATGTAGATTTCCATAACTTATATATGGTGTTCACATGCTGGCTGAAAAAACAAGGATTGGAACTATTGATTAGAGCTTATTCATGAATAACTCCCACATAAGTCATTGTTTTCTCTGTAATATTTTATTTTATTTTAAAAATTTTAAAAATATTTTATTTATTTATTTGACAGACAGAGATCACAAGTAGGCAGAGAGGCAGGCAGAGAGAGAAAGGGAAACAGGATCTCCACTGAGCAGAGAGCCCAATGTGGGGCTCGATCCCAGGACCCTGAGATCATGACCTGAGCCGAAGGTAGAGGCTTTAACCCACTGAGCCACCCAGGTGCCCTTTCCTGTAATATTTTAGAAACAATAGTAAGGAAGTTATGTATGTGTAATGCGAATGTGTGTAGTTTTATAATTTTTGGCTTTATATGAAGTGGGCCTTTGATTTTTACTGTTACTGCTTTAAATTCAGAATGGGGATTCTTTGAGGTGTAAAGAGGAGAATGAAAACATTTTTTTTCTGAATTAAACTAAATGAAACATGAACATGAAAATTAACATCATCTCTGACGCAGGAACTTCAAAATCATACTTCTTGATCAATGGTGTAGTCAGTTCTTGGCTTTATTAATTATTAATGGAAAATATGTATTCTAGACAGTACTGCAAGTAAATATTTTAGAATATGTACAGCTATTCCTGGTAGAGCAAAAATTTTTTTATAATGTGTAAGAACAGATTTTTTTTTCCGGCAAAGCTTCTTATTGTGTATTGTCACATTTTATAATCAGTAGTTAGTGTTAAGTGGAATCCCTGGGTTAGAATAGTAATTTGTTACAGAGTTGGTGGTAAGAAAATTATCATTCTTTTTTTTTAGTATAGTATTCTAATTAAATTTTTTAAAAAAGATTTTATTCATTTACTTGATAGAAAGAGAGGGAGAGGTAGATAGAGGGAGAGGGGGAAGCAGGCTCCCTACTGAGCAGGGAGCCTGACACAGGGCTTGATTCCAGGACCCCATAGGGCTCAATCCCAGGACCCTGGGATCATGATTGTAGCCAAAGGCAGACACTTAACCTACCGAGCCACCCAGGAGCCCCAGTATTCTAATTTATATGGAAGATATTTTTGAGGGGCTGCTCATCTGGCTAATAAGTGAGTTAATTAAAAATAGGAAATTTGGGGTACCTGGCTGGCTCAGTTGATAGAGCATGTAACTCGACCTCGGGGTTCTGAGTTCAAGCCCCATACTGGGTATGGAGCCTGAATCTAAAACAAAAACAAAAACAAAAAAAAAACAGAAGAAATTTATGAAGAGTGGTACCAGGGTATCTTTAGTATCAGATGTAAATTCAAATTATTAATGATGATTTTCAAGAAGCTACCACATCTAGGTGTATGGCTTTTATATTTTCTCTGGGAAGTCAATTTTCATCATTTAAAAAATAAACTTAAAAAACACTTAATGAATTTTTTTTTATTAAAGATTTTATTTGGGAGAGAGTGAGAGTGTGAGAGAGAGGGATCATGAGCAGGTTGAGGGACAGAGGAAGAAGCAAACACTCAGCTAAGCAGGGAGCCTGATGCGCAGCTCAATCCTGGGACTCCAGGGTCATGACCTGAGCTGAGGGCAGACGCTTAGCCAATTGAGTCACCCAGGCATCCCCTTAACAAAGTTTTTTAAGAGCAAAACAAATCTTAAGGGCCAGACTCCAAAAGACGAAAATTTTTCCGAGTAACTTAACTATGTTTCAGAAAAAAGCTCAATAATATTTACAGAAAAAAAAATTCATCACCACCACGAGGTAAAATTAATAATTTATGGCATCCAACCAAAGATTACCAGGCATGCAAAGAGACAGGAAAAGATGAGAATGATCACTTGAAAGTGACCCAGGACTGGGGCACCTGGGTGGCTCAGTCAGTTAAGCGTCTACCCTCAGCATCCAACCCATCAGTTAATTCACTGTCACTTTCAGAGAGCTTAGAAGATGTCTCAGTGTTATATAATAGTAACCTAGAGAAAAAGTAGGAGGGGGTTTTTGCTAACAGTAGCTAATGTGAGACATGGCTTCCACTCTGGGGGTCTTCTTGGGTGAAACAGGCAAGAATGAGGATGAACCATAAACTCTTCCTATGCTAAAGTCACAGAGTAAACCCTTCCCATACTATTAGAGACTACTAACACGAGAGGAATGAGATTAGGATCATATCCTGACAACCAATGAATAGCTAGTTATGCCATAATATGAGAGGTAGGTTCTCCTCTTTTTCTTTTTTATTTATAAATTCAGGTTTATAAACAAATAGAACAGGAATTTAGAGGAAAGCATGTGACTCCTTGGTATTGTTGCCTTGAACAGATATGCACCAAATAATACAACAGCCTAACAATAATAGTACAAGAAGTGTCTGTATATTTACTTAAGTGAATTCTTTTTTTTTTTAAGTGGCAAAATATTTATCTACTTCAACTTTCCAGGGAGTGTGAAAATCTTTCAATATCATCTAATTCAGTTTCAAAGTCCACCTAGGATGAGAAATAGCAAGTTTGGCCACTTAGTTAGACAGCAGACCAAGGTCTAAAGGAGTAGATTGGGACTCAGATTCAGACTGTCAGCTCAGTACTCCTGCACACTGAGTATGCTGACATCATCTTCCCCACCTGACTGATTTAGCAAATAGGGAAAAGCCCTTCTGAATGGGGATTTTCTAATTTGTTGTGACCATGACTCACTTTGAAAGAAACCAATCAGTTTTCCCAGGCTTGGTGCTGAGCAAGTGGTGGAGCAAAAGCAAGCTGCCTTCTACTTGTTAGCCCAAGAATATGATCTGAATGTCCCTGCAGAGTTCAGCCAGTACCCCTGTGGGTAATTTTTCTCCATGGTGATGTTACTTCTCAAGTGTGACCAGCAGCCATTCTTGGAGATTGAGAACAAATCTCAGTATCAGGTAATCTGGCTTCTAGTCCCAGCCACAATACCTGGGTGACATTGGACATGTTTACTTAATGTCTTTGCATTCTCATTTTCTCCTCTGAAAGGGAGGGAAAGTACCACCTTTTAAGGATTAAATTATCTAAGACAAAAAGGTACCTTACACAGTTCCTAAAGCATGCTTGTGGAGTTGGGATCTGAATATGGGGCCAGCATTAATCCCATGTGGTGATAGGCCTAGGAAAATCTCCTAGTCCCCTGAATCTCCCTCATAGCTGACCTGATTTCCACTGATACTTGGGGTGAGGAGGTGATTTTCAAGCTTTTTTTTTTTTAAAGATTTTTTTAAATTTATTTGAGAGAGAGAGAGAGAGAGAATGAGCAAGGGCAGGGGGAAGATGCAGACTCCTCCTGAGCAGGGAGCCAATTCAGGATTTAGTCCTAGGACCCTGGGATCATGACCTGAGCTGAAGGCAGACACTGAACTGACTAAGCCACCCAGGTACCCCTGTTTTCAAGATTTTAAACCAATTCTTTGAAATTAGAGGTAATTGAACAGGTTTTGGTTGAGACTGGAATGGTGTTAAATCCCTTCATGGCAGTTAGTGAAAAAAATTAAACATTTAGTTCTTTAGCTTTATTAAGTTTGAATTTCCCAATCAAACCATGTATGATAATCTGGTCCTTTAGTGTTCATCTATTAATAGACACATAGTCTGATGCTAAACATGACATTGTGGCTATGTAAATTATTTTTAATGACATATATGGTATAACATGAGAGGATCCTCACCCAATTAATACTCCCCCATAATTTTATTTTAATGGAGCACATAGTTTAGATGGAAAATAGAGCCTTGTGGACTTTATAAAAGTATCTTTGGAAATGAATAATAATGGAACTGAAGGACTGTTTAAAAGTTAGAGACTATAGGGCTTTGATTTACTTGAAACAGTCTTTAAATTGTGCTTCTGGTTAATAAACTGGCTTTAGACTTTGGAGAAAGGTCTATATATTCTACACTCTGGTAGTTCAAGTGCTACCAAGAAACGGTGCTTGAATGGGTTTAGGTCTCAAAAGTTAAGACAAAAGAGAAGTCAGATCACCACTATGATGGTAAATGTCCTCTACTAAAAACTTTTTTAGGAGCACCTGGGTGGCTCAGTGAGTTAGGTGTCTGCTATTGGCTAAGGTCATGCTCCCAGGGTCCTAGGATCAAGCTACATGACAGGCTTCCTGATCAGTGGGGAGTCAGCTTCCCTCTCTCCTCTCCCCTGCCCCTAGCTCCTGCTCACATACTCTCTCTCTCTCTCTTTCTCATTCACTCTCAAATAAATAAAATCTTAAATTTTTTAAAAAAAATTCTGCTTTTCTCATTAGAATTCTACAGTGCATTATTATCACCTCCTCAAGGATAAATGTCATATGGTTCTCTTCTATATTTCCAATTTTATGTAGTAGACAAGATTTGCTTCCTTTCAACTTTCTTTCCTTTCTCATTTCCTCTAATTAGAAGAAACCCTAAAATTAATTGAGAAATTAGAAAGTTTCTGTTATCATAACATCAAATAAAGGCTATTAATATTTCCAGGACAATTTTGGTTGTAGATATTAACTGAGAGATCTAAAGATATTTCTAGAGGATCCTCAAGATACCGGACCTCTCCCATAGCCAGCTTACCTACATACCTCGCTTACTGATAAGAAAGATGAAAGGAACCTTTTGACTGATAGTCAAAATCTCGAAGGGTGGGAAGGGCACTAAAGAAACCAAGGTAATGGCCGAAGAGGAAGAAAGTTAGGGAGAACCTATAGAAATGCACATGTAAGTGAAAACCTGAATGAACGTGAAATGGAAACTTTATCTGCGTTGTTCACTATTCTCTAGGTGTTTTGTATTGTGAATTAGGGGTTTCTTCTAGTAATAAACAGACTTTGATGCTCTTCCAGACATTGAAATCTATGTAAATAAAGATTTACATACTTCTGGCTTTGTCGAGGGTGGTTATACTGTGGCAAAACATATGGCAGTGCTTCCTTCTAGAATAACATAAAAATCAACCAGAATCTATTTCACCATTCATCTAAACTATTTACCAGATTGTTGCTGAAGAAGAGGAGTCCTCACAGCTTCTGCAAATGATGTAATGAATACTTTTTTAAGCAGGAGGGTAATGTGAGAAAAGTAGTCATCTTGGCATGGAAGCACTGGCTGAGTGTAAAGTTTGTGAATGCACAGTTTAGCATGAATGCCCAGGATGATGCTTTCTTGTGAGTTTATTAGTTTCCCATAGGAAATTTTCACTAGATTATACTGGGCAAAGTATGAAACAGAAGGAAGTTAAGAGAAGATGGTTTGCGTATCTGCATTATCCAAAATCATGACAAAAGGGAAATTAGATTGTTTTCAAAGGAGAAGGAAAGGTCCCTTAAAGATATGGCAAAATTAGTAGGGGCTATGCAGTTGATTAAGTATTTGGTTCCAGGTACCTTGGAAATCTGGCTTGCAACTAGTAAAAAGACAGAAACTAGTGCAAAGAGAGTATCTGAGAAGGAGACTGTGTTGTTTAGGAATTCATGATTCTCTGCCATTCTCAAGTAATTCATTGAATAATTAATAGGATGGGCAAGGGAGATTGAATAAAGAAGCTTTATAGAAACTGATACAAATTATATAGTGGGCGGGGCGCCTGGGTGGCTCAGTGGTTTAAGCCTCTGCCTTCGGCTCAGGTCATGATCTCAGGGTCCTGGAATCGAGCCCTGAGTCGGGCTCTCTGCTCAGCGGGAAGCCTGCTTTCCCCTCTCCCTCTGCCTGCCTCTCTGCCTACTTGTGATCTCTCTCTGTCTATCAAATAAATAAAAATCTATAAAAAATCATTAAAAAAATTATATAGTGGGCAATATATATTATGGTTGATTTAAGAGGTTTTCAAGGGTAGTTTTGATTTTACTTTTGTAAATGTATATTTTCCACTGATTTAAGCATGTAATCAAACATCAGGGCAAGATGTGACTGCTTTCTGTGAGCAGATTTGAATTTATAAAATCTCAGGTAATCTAGGAAGGGTAGGAAAGTTTAAAGAGAAGTTATATATTATAACTAAAAAATTATCTTTTCCACAGTCAGGGGTGGGAGCTGTTCAAAAGGAGAATTCTAATTATAGAACCCTAGAATTTGTGGAGATTTTCAGTATGATTGAAGCAGCAAAGAACAGTGGTTTATGGTGCCATAGTAGAAAATCTAATATCATGATATCATAATATAAAAGTTAATAGGCCTATTCAATTGAGATGTTGTTTTATTTTTTAAAGATTTTTGTTTTAAATTAATCTCTACACACAGTGTGGGACTCAGACTTACAACCCTAAGATAAAAGGTCACATGCTGTACTGACTGAGTCAGCCAGGCACCCCTATATGATGTTTTAAAACACTGAGAGGTAACACTTGGGTGGCTCAGTCAGTTAGGCATCTGCTTTTGGCTCATGTCACGATCCCTGGGTTCTGGGATTTAGCCCTGTATAGGGCTCCCGCTCAGTGGGGAGTCTGCTTCTCCCTCTGCCTGCCGCTCTCCCTGCTTATGCTCTCTCTCAAATAAATAAGTTAACAAAATCTTTAGAAAAATAAATAAAACCCTGAGAAAATTAGCTTGTGTGTATGTGTATGTGTATTATAGGACATCAAAGAAGAAATTCATTAATTCACCATGTCCCAAATGCAGGATTCAGAAACTGGCATGGCATAAAGTTAGGGATTTTGTGTGTGTTTTAGATTTAAAGAAGGAATAAGTACTATTTCATACCCATAGGAAGACTAAACCTAAGAATTCAAATTCTTTTTTTTTCCAGTGAAATTATTTTTTCTTATTTTCCTTTGAGAAAATGGCTCAGAACAGCACTTAAGTAAAAACTCTTACCAGTGATTAATGGAGAGAGTGGCTATTGATAGCAGTATTTGGAAGTAAGGGAGTATGTAAATAATAAAATTGGGTTTGGGAATTAAGGGCTCTGAAAAAGCAAGAAAAATCACTGTTCTAAGGTCAAGATCACCTTAATGAAGTCAATTTGAAAATAACATGTAACAGGTGGGAGTTTGACACACTTCTGTGAATATGTATAGCATGTTGTTCACTGACAAGGGGAAAATGATTATTTATCACATTAAGAAACTCATTTCTTCCCAATATAAAGAACTAAAGATGTTTGGAGAGTTCGGATGGTATTATAATTGATTGATTCAAAATCACTCCTAGAGTAGAATAATTGAGCTGGCCTTCAGCATCTATTTGGTCTATTTTCTTGTGTGCTTTCTTTCTTTTTTTTTAAATTTTTTATTTTTTATAAACATATATTTTTATCCCCAGGGGTACAGGTCCGTGAATTGGCAGGTCCACACACCCCACAGCACTCACCAAAGCACGCACATCCCCCAATGTCCATAACCCCACCCCCCTTCTGCCAACCCTCCTCCCCCCAGCAAAACTCTGTTTTGTGAGATTAAGAGTCACTTATGGTTTGTCTCCCTCCCAATCCCATCTTGTTTCATTTATTCTTCTCCTACCCACTTAAGCCCCCCTGTTGCATCACCACTTCCTCATATCAGGGAGATCATATGATAGTTGTCTTTCTCCGCTTGACTTATTTCGCTAAGCATGATACGCTCTAGTTCCATCCACGTTGTCGCAAATGGCAAGATTTCATTTCTTTTGATGGCTGCATAGTATTCCATTGTGTATATAGACCACATCTTCTTGATCCATTCATATGTTGATGGACATCTAGGTTCTTTCCATAGTTTGGCTATTGTGGACATTGCTGCTATAAACATTCGGGTGCACGTGCCCCTTCGGATCACTACGTTTGTATCTTTAGGGTAAATACCTAGTAGTGCAATTGGTGGGTCATAGGGCAGTTCTATTTTCAACATTTTGAGGAACCTCCATGCTGTTTTCCAGAGTGATTGCACCAGCTTGCATTCCCACCAACAGTGTAGGAGGGTTCCCCTCCTCGCCAGCATCTGTCATTTCCTGACTTGTTATTTTTAGCCATTCTGACTGGTGTGAGGTGATACCTCATTGTGGTTTTGATTTGTATTTCCCTGATACCAAGTGATATGGAGCAATTTTTCCTGTGTCTGTTGGCCAGCAGGATGTCTTCTTTGCAGAAATGTCTGTGTTCCCCTTTCTCCACATCCTCTCCAACACATGTTCATTTTTTTGGATGGTAGTCCTTTATTAGTTTTACACATTGCAACAATATTTTCAAAGTCTATAGCATGGCTTGTCTTTTTTTTTAAATTTCTTTTCAGCATAATAGAATTCATTGTTTTTGCACCACACCCAGTGCTTCATGCAATATGGCACATACTTGACCTCCTTAATACTTGGATCCCCCAACCTCCCACCCCCCACTCCTTCAAAACCCTCAGATTGTTTTTCAGAGTCCACAGTCTCTCATGGTTCACCTCCCCCTCCAATTTCCCTCAACTCCCTTCTCCTCTCCATCTCCCTATGTCCTCCATGTTATTTGTTATGCTCCATAAGTAAGTGAAACCATATGATAATTGACTCTCTCTGCTTGACTTATTTCACTCAGCATAATCTCTTCCAGTCCCATCCATGTTGCTACAAAAGTTGGGTATTCGTCCTTTCTGATGGAGGCACAATACTCCATAGTGTATATGGACCACATCTTTCTTATCCATTCTTCCGTTGAAGGGCATCTTGCTTCTTTCCACAGTTTGGCGACTGTGGCCATTGCTGCTAGAAACATTGGGGTACAGATGGCCCTTCTTTTCACTACATCTGTATCTTTGGGGTAAATATCCAGTAGTGAAATTGCAGGGTCATAGGGAAGCTCTATTTTTAATTTCTTGAGGAATCTCCACACTGTTCAACAAAGTGGCTGCACCAACTTGTATTCCCACCAACAGTGTAAGAGGGTTCCCCTTTCTCCACATTCTCTCCAACATACGTTGTCTCCTGTCTTGCTAATTTTGGCCATTCTAACTGGTGTAAGGTGGTATCTCCATGTGGTTTTAATTTGAATCTCCCTGATGGCTAGTGATGATGAACATTTTTTCATGTGTCTGATAGCCATTTGTATGTGTTCATTGGAGAAGTGTCTGTTCATATCTTCTGCCCATTTTTTGATATGATTATCTGTTTTGTGTGTGTTGAGTTTGAGAAGTTCTTTATAGATCCTGGATATCAACCTTTTGTCTGTACTGTCATTTGCAAATACCTTCTCCTATTCCATGGGTTGCCATTTTGTTTTGTTGACTGTTTCCTTTGCTGTGCAGGAGCTTTTGATCTTGATGAAGTCCCAAAAGTTCATTTTCACTTTTGTTTCCTTTGCCTTTGGAGACATATCTTGAAAGAAGTTGCTGTGGCTGATATTGACGAGGTTACTGCCTATGTTCTCCTCTAGGATTCTGATGGATTCCTGTCTCACGTTGAGGTCTTTTTATTCATTTCGAGTTTATCTTTGTGTACGGTGTAAGAGAATGGTCGAGTTTCATTCTTCTACATATAGTGGTTCAATTTTCGCATGGCTTGTCTTTTAATTATGTTTCCTTTTGGTGGAAAGTATTCCTTAATTTAATATAGGTAAATACATCAATCTTTTCTTTTAAAGCTTATACTTTCTCTATGTTAAAAATACTTTCCTAATTTGTGGTAAAAAGATATCCGCCTTTTAAAATATATTTTGTCTTTTAAAATATATTTGAGCATTCCACATTTAGGTCCCTAATACATTTGGAAATAGTTTTGTTTATGGTATGATCCAATTTTAATTATTTTCTATATGGATACCCTATTGCCCAGCATTTTTTTTAAAGATTTTATTTATTTATCAGAGAGAGATGGGGGGAGAGAGCGAGCACAGGCAGACAGAATGGCAGGCAGAGGGAGAAGCAGGCTCCCTGCTGAGCAAGGAGCCCAATGTGGGACTCCATCCCAGGACGCTGGGATCATGACCTGAGCCGAAGGCAGCTGCTTAACCAACTGAGACACCCAGGCGTCCCGCCCAGCATTTGTTAATTGAAAGTTTATTTCTTTGTCAATCCATTGTGATACCTCTGCCATACAAAGTATGGCAAGTGTGTGAGTGTGTGTGTGTGTACCTATATATTATATGATTTTATTTTAATATATGTTTTGGTCTGTTTTTTGGGTCTCTATACTTTTGATCCATTCATTGGTCTCTATATTAGTACTGCACCTTCTTATTTACTCTAGCTTTATAAGCTTTATAAGAAATTTAAATATCCAGTAGAATGAGTCTGCCCACATTTATCGTATTCTTCAAGTGTGTGGTGGTTTTTCTTGAGCTTTTGTAGTTCTGTATAAATTTTTGAAGATGTTCTTCAGGTCCACAACAAAATCTTTGGTCTTTTTCATTAGATTTTGCTTACTCTGTAAATTAAACTTTAGAGAATTAACATCTTTTCAGTATTAAGGTATCCAATTTATTTTTTTAGATTTTTAAATTTTTTTTAAGATTTTATTTCTTTAGTAGAGAGAGAGAGAGATCATAAGTAGGCAGAGAGGCAGTCAGAGAGAGAGGGGGAAGCAGGCTTCCTGCTGAGCAGAGAGCCCAGTGCAGGGCTCGATCCCAAGACTCTGAGATCATGATCTGAGCCAAAGGCAGAGGCTTTAACCCACTGAGCCACCCAGGCACCCCAAGGCATCCAATTTATAAACATAGAATATATCTCTATTCATTTTTTATTTCTTCAAGGTATTTGAGAAAGTATTATAATATTGTCTGTAGAGAAAGACTGCACATCTTGTTAGATTTATTACTACTTCAGCTTTTTGTGCTATCTGAAAGGATTTATCTCTCTCTTTTTTAAAAGATTTTATTTATTTATTTGACAGAGAGATCACAAGTAGGAGGCGTAATACAAGTAGGCAGAGAGGCAGGGAGAGAGTGAGAGTGAGAGGGAACAGGCTCCCTGCTGAGCAGAGAGCCTGATGTGGGACTTGATCCCAGGACCCTGAGATCATGACCTGAGCCGAAGGCAGAGGCTTTAACCCAGTGAGCCACCCAGGCACCCCAGGATTTATCTCTTTTTAATATAATTATCTGTTTGTTGCTATTATATAAAAATACAATTTATTTTTATTGATTTTTATCTAGAAATCCTATTAAACTCTCATAAATTCTAGCAATTTCCTGTATATTATTTTGTATTTTTCTTTATGCAACAATATTATATATGAATAACAGAAGCTGTGTTTTTTCCTTTCTAATCCATAGGCATTTTGATAATTCTATTTCTTGATTTCTGTCCTGGCTAAGATCTCCAGTGTAATAATGGATAGAAGTGGTAACAAAAGGTATCCTGTTCTTGTACCTGATCTTAAAATTAAATCATTAATTACCTCAACATTATCTATGATGTTACTATATAATATAGCTCCTTTTCAATTAATAATTTCTACTTCTACTTTGATAAGATTTGCTGAGTTTTTAAAAAAATTTTAAGTATTTTAATTCCAGCTAGTTAGCTTACAGTGTAATATTAGTTTCAGGTGTACAGTAGTGATTTAACACTTCCCTATATCACCCAGTGCTTACTGCAAGTATACTCCCTAATTCCTATCACCTCTTTCATCTACTACCCCACCCACCTCCCTTCTGGTAACCACCAGTTGTTCTCTGGAGTTTAGAGTCTGTTTCTGGACTTGTCTCTTATTTTTTTCCCCTTTGCTTGTTTTGTTTCTTAAGTTCCATGTATGAGTGGACAGCAACATGTGAAAGAAAGAAAGCTGGACCACTTTCTTACACCACACACAAAAATAAATTAAAAATGACTTAAATATCTATATGTGAGTCCTGAAACCATAAATATCCTATAAGAGAGCACAGGCAGTAACTTCTTTGACATGGGCCGTAACAGCTTCTCCTGAGGCAAGGGAAACAGAAGCAAAAATGAACTATTGAGATGACATCAAAATAAAAACTTCTGTACAGCAAAGGAAAGAATCAGCTTGCTGAAGGTTTTTTTTAAAAAACCATGAATGACTTTTGAAATTACAAGAGACTTTTTATTTAATTTTTTGTAAGGTTAATTTTATTAATTTTGTTGTGCAATATAACTTGGCTTGTGTGACATAAACTTAGCTTTTCATGCTGGGTTCAGTTTGGTTATATTGGGTTTATCATCTAGTTTCCAAGTTAAGAATGCTTCTAATTATGTTTTCTTATAATGTTCTTTCTTGTCTTGAAATGAAGAAAATAGTTCAGTAGTGTTCCCCCTTTCTCTAGTCTGAGAAGAGTTTATGTAGGATTGAAACTCATTCTTTACAGAATGTTTATGAGAACACCTAGTGAAATTCTTTTGGATTTTAACTCTCTTTATGGTAAAAGAAGTGAATATTGATTTAATTTCTATAATGTATATGTGTATCTATACATATCTATTTTTTCTTTGAATCTGTTTTGATGTTTTATTTTTCTAGAGGATTGTGATTTTTCTAAAATTTAAAATTTATTTAAAAAAATTTTCTGGGGGTGCCTGTAAATCAATACCTGCAGTCCGTATCTCTATACGTATACTTGAAAGGAAACATATTAAAAATTAATGAACTAAGTTTTTAACAGAAGACTTAAATAAATTGGGGCATGGAAGAAGGAATAATTAATAAAACATAGGAAAACAGGAAATAAACAATAGGGAGTATTGACAATCTCCAACTTGCAAGATGCCTCACGCTTACCTATTTAAAAACTTAGTTCAGGGGGGCACCTGGGTGGCTCAGTGGGTTAAGCCGCTGCCTTCGGCTCAGGTCATGATCTCAGGGTCCTCGGATCGAGTCCCGCATCGGGCTTTCTGCTCAGCAGGGAGCCTGCTTCCCTCTCTCTCTCTCTGCCTGCCTCTCCATCTACTTGTGATTTCTCTCTGTCAAATAAATACATAAAATCTTAAAAAAAAAACTTAGTACAGGAGAATGATCAAGGCAGTATGCTACTGACAAAGGATAGACCCTATGTTTTTTTTTAAATAAAGATTTTATTTATTTATTTGACAGAGAGAGAGAGAGATCAAAGTAGGCAGAGAGAAAGAGGGGGAAGCAGGCTCCTTGCTGAGCAGAGAGCCTAATGTAGGGCTCAATCCCAGGACCCTGAGACTGTGACCTGAGCTGAAGGCAGAGGCTTAACCCACTGTCCCCCACAGGAGCCCTGAAAACCATATATCTATGGTCAACTGATTTCTCTTAAGTGTGCCAATGCCATTCAGTGATGGAAAGAAAAATCTTATCAGCAGATAGTGCTGGGACAACTGGGTAACCCCAGGTAAAAGAGTAAATTTGTACCATTGTTTTACACCAAAACCAAAAATTAACTCAAAATGGATTACAGACCTAAATGTTAGAGCTAAAATATAAAACTCTTAGAATAAAACATAGGAGTAAATCCTCATGACTTTAGATTTGGGAAAGGATTATTAGATATACAAAAAGTATGAGCAATGAAATTAAAAAAAAATATGGACTTCATCAACATTAAAGATGTTTTTGCTTTAAAGGACCCCATGAAAGGACAACCCACAGAATGGGAGAAAATATTTAAAAATCATATATTTGATAAGAGACATATCCAAATTTATAAAGATCTCTTATAACTCAATAATAAAAAGAAAAGTAACCTATTAAAAATGGACAAAGGATATGAATAGATGATTCTCCAAGAAAGATATAGAAAGTGGAAAATAAGCACATGAAAAGATGCTCTGTTTCATTTGTCATCAGGGAAATGCATATCAAAATCACGGTGAAATATCATTTTACATGTTCTAAGATGGCTAGAATCAAAAGGTCAGTTAACAAAAAGTGTTAGTGTGGTAAGGAGGAATTAGAAGTCTCGTACTGCCCAAGAGAATGTAAAATAGTATAGCTAGCTGCTTTAAAAACCATCTAGTGACTTTTCTAACAATTAAACATAAAATTGACACAGAAATTGCACTCAAAGAGAAATGAAAACATACATACACACACCAACTTGCACAAGAATGCTAGTAGCAGGGCACCTGGGAGGCTTAGTTGAGTGTCTGCATCTTGATGTCACCTCAAGACATGACCTCACTTTTGTGAGATTGAGTACCACATCAGGCTCCATGCTCAGTAGGGAGTCTACTTGAGATTCTCTCTCTCCCTCCCTCTTTGCCCCAACCCCACTCTCTCTCTAAATAAATTAATTAAAAAATAAATTCTTTAAAAAATAACAATAACAACATTTTTCATAATAACCAGCAGATGAAAACAACCCAAATGCCCATAAACTGGTGAATGGATTAACAAATGTGGTATGTCCATACAGTGAAGTATTACTTGGCCATAGAAAGATATCAAGTACTGATACATCCTACTACATAGATGTGCCTTCAAAGCATTATGCTACGTAGCAGAAACATCCAAAACTCCTTGTCTGTCACACTATTCTTTCTATGATTTCTCACGAGATCTTTCTCTTTTAAAATTATGAGAAATAATTTAATCATAGCCACTTTAATTCTTCTATAGATAGTTTGCTATTTTATTCTGTTGCTCTTTGCTACTGGCCTGATAGCTTCCTCTTCAACAAAGAACTGTCTCAGTACACCATGAAAGGGACTATGCTAGGTACTTTTGGGTGTAGTTTTCTGATGATATCACATAATCAACTTTGAGACTCCAGCAGTTGCATTTTAAAACTCTAGCAGAAAAGCAGGTGGATTTAAGAGAATACAAATACAAGATAGACTAGAGTGATAATTACCTACATTAAATTGAATGATTTAATGAAAACAAAACAAAACAAAAAACCAAAGCATTATGCTAAATCAAAGTCAGTTACAAAAGACCTCTAAGGCCTCATCTCCTAATACAATCGCACTGAAGGTTAGGATATCGATATACACATTTTGGGGGGACACATTCATTCCAAAACTGTTTTATTCTCACTTTGTGGAACTTTCCACCCATTTACTCTCTTCTAGCCACTTGGATTTTCTGTCAGTTCTTAGAACATGTTCTTAGAACAGCCTTTTTATTTTTAAATATACTTTTATTTTTTTGGTGTTTCAAGATTCATTATTTATGCACCACACCCAATATCTCAACCTTATTCTTGCCTCAGGACATTTGCAGTTGTTATTTCCCCTGCCTGGATTGTTCTTCATATTTATCTCTATATGGCTGGATCCTACTTATTCGATTTTAGTTCAAAAATACATTCCTTGTAGAGATCTTCCCTGATCATATTATCTATAGGGTAAGTATCCTTTTCCCCTGATCTGTGCCAATGTATCGTGCACATTCTCTTTTTTTTAGATTTATGACTCATCATTATCTAACTTTCATTTAATTTACTCATTTATCAAAAAAAAATTACTCATTTATCCTCCCTTTATCCAAACTAGACAATATACAGTAAATTCCATGAGAACAGGGATCTTGTCTGTATTGTTCATTACTCTCTCCCTACTACTCTGCAAGGCCACCATACATACATGGCTGTATTTTTGTGTGCTGTACAACTCAAAGGTCACCAATAACATAGATGATGATATTATGAATGACAAATGAACTTGGCAATGACTCAAACAAATGCTTTCTTATTTCTTAAGTGCTTAAAACAATGCTTGACATATAGTCACTAACTAGAAAACACTTCTGAATTTTTTAATTCATTCTGGAGGTCTGTACTTAGAGCAGATCATACAGATTTGAGGTAAGGAAGATTGCTTTTGCCAATTACTTCTTTTTTATCCTACTCTGTGTAAATACTTTTTATAATATAAACTGTACTTTTTGTAATATAAAAATACTTTTTATAACATAAAGTGTAAATACTTTTTATAAAGACTACAAAGCAGGAATTTTTGATCAAAGGAAAGATTCTCAGAATTTTATTGGTGTGATAAGCTCTACCCCCAATACTGAAGAAAAATTGGCAGAATTTATTTTTTCCAGTGGAACTTCTAGATCTCAGACCACAGGCTGCCTCTTTATGAATTCTTTTTTCCCAGCAAGACTTCCCTTGAGGTTTATTTTAACCAACTTTCACCCATATGAATATGGACTCAAAATCCAGGAAGGTCAGCATCCTCAGCATCAAATAGCTATGAATAAGCACCAGGCACTGGCCCTATACATAACCACAATGATCTCACATCAGGAAATGTATTTCTTTTTCCATGGTGCTCTCTAAACTACTGATTTGCAGCTCTGTTGGAAATACCACTCTTCTTGCAATGGGTTAGAAGCAGCATCACTAACATATAATAGAAAGGTTTTAAAGGTCATGGTAGATTAGTTTTCTGTCAAACAGCCTCAACTATGGATGAAGAATCAAAACAACTGTCTTTTATTCTCTTATAGGGGGCACTGATCTGACTCTGGCCATATGCAGTCTCATTCTAGAAATCTATTCTTTCTCCCTCTTGTTCATTTAATTCATCTCTTCCATTTATATTTTTCCCTGGTTCTACTTTACACTGTTTGGTTCTTTCTCTATCTTATTTCCTTTCATGAGAATTTGGTTGAACTTTGAAAATACTGAGTTTCAATGCAAACATAAAAACACATTACTCGCAGATCCAATCTTGCTACTTTTTCTTTTTTTCATTTCTGAAGAGGGAAAGTTTGATAAGAAAAACATTTATTCTTTTAAAGCCCCACTTTAGTAGATCTGGGTTGCAAAATGTAGGAAGAAAACGTTAATTTCTTTGGAAACAAGGATGTACCCATATATTTCTCTCTTTTAAAATTTTATCTTATTGTGCCTTACAAGGAAGAAGATACAGACTTTGTAGGAATATCATTTCCGGGTCTGACACTTACCTTGGAGATCTTCCTAAGGAGAACAGGTAGATGATTTCCTTTTAATATGCTTTAAGGTGATTGATGTAAAGGTAAACTGTTAGTCAAAATCTCTTCCAGAGTTAATTCAAGGATGAGAAAATGTGTAACAAACTGTCAGATAGACTGTACCAAGCAGAGGTCAGGTTAGTATCTGCTGTATCTGCAGATACCATAGAGTGCTTATTATATGTTTTGGAAATTCTACAAGCCATTTGCCCATTTTTTAAAAAGGATTATTTATTTATTTATTTGTTTGTTTGTTTGTTTATTAGAGAGAGAGAGAGAGAGAGAGAGAGAGCAGGAGCAGAGTGAGTAAGAGAGAGCCCGAGTAGGGGAAGGGGCAGAGAGAGAGGGAGAAGTAGGATCCCTGCTAAGGATGTAGAGCTCCATCCAGGACCCTGGGATCATGAGCTGAGCTAAAGGCATATGGTTAACCGACTGAGCCACCCAGGCACCCCCATTTTCCCATTTTTAAAAAAGGATACAATGACAGTATTCTCTTCATAGAAGTATAGCTTGTAAACTAATCATGTGCATTTGATGAAAAGCTACTTTTCTAATTGATTATGAGAAATTTGAAACAATTGTTGAAATAATTTTATAGCGAATGCCTCTATATTCATTATTTACATTCTGCAGTTAACATTTTTCTAACTTGTCTTTGTCATATATTTACTCATCTATACATCTCTCTCCCCTTCCATCAATCTCTCTTATGTTTTTAATATATTTCAAAGTTGTTTACTGATATCAATACACTTTCTCCCAAATTCCATTTAATTATTAAGTTCTAAGAGTATCTTATATATTCTGGGTACCAGTCTTTTCAGATACATGTTTATTTTCTTCAGTCTTTGACTTGCCTTTTTTTTTTTTTTTAAGATTTTATTTATTTTTTTGACAGACAGAGATCACAAGTAGGCAGAGAGGCAGGCAGAGATAGAGGAGGAAGCAGGCTCCCTGCTGAGCAGAGAGCCCGATGCGGGACTTGATCCCAGGACCCTGAGATCATGACCTGAGCCGAAGGCAGCGGCTTAACCCACTGAGCCACCCAGGCGCCCTGCCTTTTTGTTTTTTAATTGTGACTTTAAAAGTGCAAACATTTTTGGGGTGCCTGGGCAGCTCAGTGGGTTAAAGCCTCTGCCTTCAGCTCGGGTCATGATCCCAGGGTCATGTCAGGCCCCGCATCAGGCTCTCTGCTCATCTGGGAGCCTGCTTCCACCTCTCTCTCTGCCTGACTCTCTGCCTGCTTGTGTGCTCTCTCTGTCAAATAAATAAATAAAAATCTTAAAAAAAATAAAAGTGCAAAAATTTTAAATTTTGATGCAGTTCATCATTTTTTAATAGTTACCCAAATTATATTTTAAAACCCTGTGGTAAGAAACGATTTTAATTATAAATGGAAAAGCCAGGTAGTATGGATATGTGATTTGGCTTGTCATGTTGAATTTGGCACTCTGGTAGCTAGTGAATATTTTCAGTTTGTACTATTAATGCATGTATGAATTCATTATAATATATATTTATATGGTTCCTATATTCTCTAATATTTAATATGTGATACATATATTCTCCAATATTTAAATTGTCAAGATTTTCTATTTACTTACGACATTTCCCTTTTCAGCGTATTGAGAAGTAGAGATATTTGTTTTCTTAACTCACATAAAACCTTTATTGGAGAGTGGGTTAGGTAGGAGAGAGAGGCTGATAAAGGATGAGGGAGGGCAGATGAATAAGAAGGATGGGGAACCACAAAGAAAGTGTGAGGACATGAGAGAAGAGTTCAAAGGAAAAAGGAGTAACTATCAGGAATAGGATTTAGGAAAGGGAATGCGTAAAAAATCTTTTGGAAGCCTGGCTGTGTGCTATGTGATTCCCCTACCTTTAAGGCAACTCAACATGATCTTCAGTGCTTTTTGAAGACTGGTTTCAGTTTGTTTATGTTATCATACTGAAACTGTGATATGTTTGACACTCTAAATTTTTATGGAGTTTATTTCCTACTCTGACTTCTGTGTATCTTTTTTTTTTTTTTTTACTTCTGTGTATCTTATTGATGTAACTTGAACTTTTCCTATCTTTTTCTCATCACATCCAATCACCATAATCTCATCTATAAAATGGACTATCATAATGTTTTTATTATATCTAGACTATGGAATATAATGTTATAGACATCAGGAGATTTGGCATAGCACTCAAGTGAAACAAAATTTAAGTGTACTTCTATCTCTCTTGGATAAAAGTGAACTGCCTCATCATCCTTGCTATTTAATGTGGAGCCAAAAAGGTATTTTCTGGATCCGCAGCTGTCTCTCAGGAGTTAGAGATGTTTTGGTTTGTACCAGGGAAAAAAGTAAAACATAAAACCCAGCAGATTTGACAAGAGTTACCACCTCATTATTTTATGATATTCAGTGGTCATTGTTCATGATTCATTTGCCCTTTTCACAAGCCAAACAGATTGGGCAGGTAACAGAGACACAGATGGAATGAGAGAGTATAATACTAAGAGAAATAAGTCAGAAAAAGACAAATAGCATATGCTTTCACTCATATGTGGAGATAAGAAACAAAACAAGTGAGTAAGGGGAAAAAAGAGAGAGAGAGAGAGGCAAACCAGGAAACAGACTCTAAACTATAGAGAAAAAAATTATGGTTACCAGAGGGGAGGTAGGTGAGGAGATGGGTGAAATAGGTGACGGTGATTAAGGAGGGCACTTGTGCTGAGCCCTGGGTGATGTATGGAAGTGTTGAATCACTATATTATATAATTGAAATTGCTATTACACTGTATGTTAACTAACTGGAATTTAAATAAAAACTCCAAAACAAAACAAAAGGGTTTTTATATTTGAGTCTGCCTACCTGTATTTATCCTAAATACTCAGTTTATTCTAATCTTAAATATCAAATTCTTCTTCATCAGTGCCCTGATATTAATTTGTAAGACTCAGCACAGATGTGCACTGAACTTGAATTTTAATTCTGCAATCCACCTCTTTAGATTTGAAGCTGATCCTTAGCCATGGCTGCTTTGTGGCCATATAACATGAGAAACTTTTAAGGCCCTTGGAGTGACTTTCCTTATCTTATGCCTTAATCTGAGACTTTAAACTCCTGACATCATTTTCATTTTGTAAACTCTCTGGTGCTATCAGAAGCAGCTAATGGTCTCCATAGTGCTTAGTAGTTATTGCTACCATAATAGATAAAAGCAGCAGCCACTTGACTTATAAAGTATTATCTTCAATTAGCAATTTATCCAAGGCAAACCCTGGTGGTAATTTAAATAATTATGTTACCACTTCTTGGAAGAAACATTTCTCTTTTTTACATTGGCAATGAAGTCACTACTACATTCAAGCTCAAACAGATGAGAAACCTAATTCCAGAGTTCCATCTTGAAGATTTCCTTCCTGGGACTATTCAATCAGAGTTTGGAGAGAACAGAAAATCTGCTTCAGGAAGTTTAGAAAGTAGATTTTAATATAAAGATCTTGTTTCAAAAATTAGAAAAGCTAGAGTCAAGCAGGATAGGGCGGTGATCCAGTTTGGCAAGAGAAAATCTCCTAAGCAGAACTGGAATGAATGTAGAGTCTGCCGGTGGATCCTGGGAACATGGAAAGAGAAAATCTTGAGCAAAAATTGGACCCATGAAGGAGACAAAGCATTAATTATATATACCACTCAAAGAGGGCATTCTGTTCTCCCCTGTTCCCTTCCTCCAAAACCTCACCAGTTTTTCCTTTGCTGAAAATTAATGGGAAGCTAGTTATCAGTGGATATTGGGAAGCAGAGTTTTTAGGAGTCAGTCCTCTACAGTAAAAATCAGAGCAGGAGAAAGACAGAAATGGCCTTTAAAAACTGGCAGCGGGGGCGCCTTTGTGGCTCAGTGGGTGAAAGTCTCTGCCTTCGGCTAGGGTCATGATCCCAGGGTCCTGGGATTGAGCCACGAGTCAGGCTCTCTGCTCAGCAGGGAGCCTGCTTCCTCCTCTCTCTCTCTGTCTGCCTCTCTGCCTACTTGTAGTCTCTGTCTGTCAAATAAAATAAATAAAATCGTTAAAAAAATAAATAAAAACTGGCAGCATACTCCATATGAACCACATCCTCTTTATCCATTAATCTGTTGAAGGACATCTCAGCTGGTTCCACAGTTTGGCTATTGTGGACATTGCTGCTAGGAACATTGGGGTGCAGGTGCCCCTTGTTTTCACTGCATCTGTATCTTTGGGTTAAATACCCTGTAGTGCAATTGCAGGATCATAGGGTAGCTTTATTTTTAATGTTTTGAGGAACCCCCAAACTCAGCCACCAGAAAGGGTGAATACTTACCATTTACATTGACATGGGTGGAACTGGAGGGGATTATGCTAAGTGAAATAAGTCAGTCAGAGAAAGACAATTATCATATGGTTTCACTCATATATGGAATATAAAAAAAATAGTGCAGAGGATCATAGAGAAAGGGAGAGAAAATTGAATGGGAAGAAATCAGAGAGGGAGACAAACCATGAGAGACTCTGGATGATGGGAAACAAACTGAGGATTGTAGATAGGGAGGAGGGTGGGGGATGGGGTAACTGAGTGATGGGCTTTAAGGAGGGCATGTGATGTGATGAGCACTGGGTGTTGCCACTTCCTAAGGGCGCAGGGGAGAAGAATGAGGCAGAAACAACTTAGCTGTAGGAGAGAGGGAACTGGGGACAACAGCTGGAAGGACTGCTGCCCTGAACAACCCCTCAGTCTTGTATTTATTAGATACAAGGTAAACAACCAGCAAAGGAGAAGTAGGTTATACATTAGTCATAGGTCTTACAGGTAAACAACAAGAAGAGTAGGGTGTGCCTGGTCAAGCTGCATAGAATTTATGGTTGAGCAAGTGCACTTAAAGGGATTATTCTAGCCCCAGGCTTTCTCTGAGGCAGCGGAGACCAGGAAAACGGGAAGCAGGCGGTGTTCCACCCTGAGTAGCTGGGATGCTCAGCTTCCAGGACATATATCATCCTCTCCACCCGAGGCCAGCTGCTAGTACATGTTTTTCTCAAGGTCATCTTTAAGCATGCTTGCTTGATCAGTACAACTCCTCATTAGTTATATTTTAAGCTAGTATATTATTCTGAGGGACCATTACAGGGTGTTAACACAGCTAATGAATAATTGAACACTACATCAAAAACTAATGATGTGCTATATGTTGGCTAACTGCATTTGAATAAAAAAGTAAACTCAGACATTTATAAACGTCAAAAAATCCTGACAGCATATGTTCTCCTTCTCAAATTATTAAAAATGATGCTAACCCTCTAAAATACATTCTAATGTAATTGTTCAAATACTCCCTCACCATGATTGTACTTTGAAACAGATCTATTTACTCCTTTGCTTTTTTTCTAATACTGCTTTTGCATCCCTCCTTATTCTCTTAGATTCCAGTGTCCAGTGTCTAATATTGTACTTGTCCATACCCCAAATTCCTTTGCTCCATTGCCTTCTTTTAAAACGATTTATTTATTTATTTGAGAGAGAGAGCGTGCAGGGGGAAGGCAAAGGGAGAAGGTGGCTATGAGTCCTAAGTGAGCTCCATGCTGAGTGCAGAGCCTGACATGGGGTTTGATCCCAGGACCCTAACGTCATTACCTGAGCCAAAACCAAGAGTTGGATGCTCAACCGACTGTGCCACCGAGGCACCCCCAGCTCAGTGTCTTTTAATTATACCTAGTACTGGATGACTGCTTTCTCTTTTCTTGATCTCCATCTGTCTTTTTGTTGTTGTTGTTTCAAGTTTTTATTGACGGCTAAAGAAAGAATTCTTAAGATGTCTCTGGTGCAAAAAGGTGGTTTATTAGAGCACGGGGACAGGACCCGTGGGCAGGCAGAGATGTGGCTGCCCCGAGCCTGTGAGGAGTGTCTGGTTATATACACAGGAGTTGGGTAGGTGAGGACAAAGGGGGTGATGTTAGTCTCTTAGGAATTTTGGAAGCAAGGTCTGCAGGACCTTGAGGGGCTAGTTATTGTTGGGAGAAAGGTTATTTATTACTAGTAATAAAAATCTTCTTGTGAGTCCCTTTAGATGTGTATCAATGGGCCATATGCTTGGGAATGATTCTCAACATTATCTTGGAGATCTAGAGATAAAGCTTCACATTTCTCCTATCAAGTGTCCTAGTTAGTGAGATTTGGGTTTAGAAGAAATTTAACTTTATTTACATTTCTTTTTACCTCCTCCTCCTTTGGTTTCTTATGGAGGGGAGGGTGGCATTAGGGCTTGAGAAACTGAGTTATGTGTCCTTGGAGATTGGGCTACTGATAAGGTAGCTTCTTTGTTTGTAAATCTCAGGGACATTTGCAAACAAAGGGAGACTCCTGCCTTACAGGACTGTGATCTCTGCAATATAACCATTTGTTCTTCTTTCAGGGCAGTCAGGGGTGCCTGAGGAATGTCACACATATTACTAAAGGGAGTGGGTGGAGAGGGGGTGCAAGGCGCCAGCCCCTGCTCCCTCCTCAGCCAGCCTCCTGCTCCCTCATCACTACTAAGGACAATTTCCTTACTACTGATTTGGATCGCATCACCTTCAAACCTCAGTATTCTTATATTGATCAATATCTTCTCTTATCTGGGTTTTTTCCATTAGCTTTTAAACATTTTAGCATTGACCACATTGGGAAAAAAATAATGAAGACAAGGAAAACAAAAAAGAAAAGCAAAACCAAACTCAATATTGCTCTACCCATTCCTCAACCTTTTTTCACTAATTACCACCCTATCCATTTTCTTCTTCAAAACCACACTTTTAATTTTTTTATTTTTTACTTTTTTATTTTTTAATTTATTTTTTATTTATTTTCAGCATAACAGTATTCATTATTTTTTCACCACACCCAGTGCTCCATGCAATCCGTACCCTCTATAATACCCACCACCTGGTACCCCAACCTCCCCCACCCCCGCCACTTCAAACCCCTCAGATTGTTTTTCAGAGGCCATAGTCTCTCATGGTTCACCTCCCCTTCCAATTTCCCCCAACTCTTTAAAATAATTCTTGGGGTACCTGGGTGGCTTGGTGGGTTGAAAACTCTGCCTTCAGTTCAGGTCATAATCCTAGGGTCCTGGGATTGAGCCTGGTGTCAGGCTCTTTGCTCAGCAGGGAGCCTGCTTCCCTCTCTTTTCTTCTGACTGCCTCTCTGCCTACTTGTGATCTCTGTCAAATAAATAAATAAAATCTTTTAAAAAATAAAATAATTCTTAAAAATGTTTTTCTGTCACTTGGCAGTTGTGAATAATGCTTCAGTGAACATGGGAATACAATCTCTTTGACATCCTGATTGTAATTTATTTTGGATATATATACCTGGAAGTGGGATGGCTGATGGCTGGATCATTCATAATCTATTTTTAATGTTTTTGAGGAACTTCCATACTGCTTCCTGTACTGATTATACCATCTTACATTCCCACCAATAGTATATAAGAGTATCCATTTCTCCATATTCTCACCAACATGGGTTACTTTTTTTTTCTTTCTTTTTTTTCTTTCTTTTTTCCCTGCTAGCCATTTTAACAGGTGTGAGGTGATACCTTGTTGTGATCATGATTTGTATTTCACTGGCGATCAGTGATTTTGAGCACCATTTTATATACCTTTTGTCCATTTGTGTATCTTTGGAGAAGTGTCTATTCAAGTCCTTTGCCCATTTTTTGATTGAGTTACTAATTTTTTTGCTATCAAGTTGTATGAGTTTCTTTCTACATATTATTCTTTTATAAGATATATGATCTGCAGATATTTTTTGCCATTCCAGTGGTTGACTTTCCATTCTGTTGGTTATTTCCTTTGTTGTGCAGAATCCTTTTAGTTTGATATAGTTCTGTTTGTTTATTTTTGATTCTGTGGCTTGTTCTTTTGGTGTCTTATTAAGAACTTATTGCCAAGATTAATGTCAAGAAGCATTTCCCCAAATGTTCATTGACAAATGAATGGATTAAAAAATGTATATATTTACAGAAATATTAATCAGCCTTTAAAAAAAGGAAATTCTGCTATTTGTGGCATCATGAATGAAACTAGAAGACAAACATGTTAAGTGAAATAAACCAGGCACAGAAGGATAGATACTACATAATACCACTCCTACAACATTTCTAAAACAATCAGATTTATAGAAGCAGAAAATAGAATGATGGTTGCCAGGGGCTAGGGGAATGAAGAAATAGGGAACTATTGTTCAACAGGTATGCATGATAAAGAAGTTCTAGGGATCTGCTGTACAACAGAGTGCCTATAGTTAATATTGTATTGTCCAGTTAGAAATTAGTTAGGAGGGTAGATTTCACATTAAGTGTTTTTACAACTTATACAAGGAAAGGAACACAAGAAAGCTCTTATAAGTGGTAGATATAGCTACTACTTTGATTGTTTTGATGATTTTGTGGGTGTATACATATGTTTAAACTCATCAAATTATATACATTAAATATGTACTGTTTTCTGTGTATCAGTTATACCTCCATGAAGCTGTTTAAATAGAATCCATCCTTTATGACTCCAATAAAAATTACTTTATGTTGTTCCCAAATTTATAGATGCAATGGAAAAATATTCTTTTCATTACTTTGACCCATAAGCAGGATTTGTTTCCATCTTTGAAACTTGATTTCCTTTGACCTAAAACTCTTCTTTTCCTCTAATCTCTGTGGCAACTCATTGTCTGTTATCTTTGTATGTACATCTTCTCCTAAGACATTAATTGTTGAAATTCTTCAAAATTCAATTCTGGGCCATTGTTTTCTCTCATTCCAGAACTCAGAATATAATTTCATAGAAACACAATCACTAACTCTGTGAAGTTTGGAAGTGTGCATTTGACACCTCTAATCTGATTCTGGAAATTCAGTTGCCTATTTAATCTCCAGACCCGTTCATTTAAAATATAGATAAAACTCAAAATTCTTATGGTCTCCCTAAAACTTCAAATCTGTCCTCCTTCATTTTTGTTTGCTTAGTGTTTGTGGCACCATTCATCCTATTTAATAAGCCAGTTACCTACTAATAGTCCTTGACTTCACTCTCTCTCATCATCTACCATATCATATCCATCACCAATCTTATCTACTTTACTTCCTAGATTCTTCCTTAATCTTATCACAGTACTCTGTGTCATTCAGGGCTATAAGAGGTAAACTAATTCATAAATCCAAATTTCCCTGCTTCCTTTGTGTGATCATTTTTATGGCAGAAAAGTTTATTAAATTTTTTTTCTGTTAGTCTTCCCTGTATATTTCCTTCTGAAACTTGATCCTCCCCTTCCCATTTCAATCAAGTATCTGGGACTCCCTAAGAATCTTTTCCCCAGGAAATGTGCCACTCTTAAGCATCAAGATGTGAAGGAGATTACAAGGCAAATAGAGGGTTAAGGGCCAGTGGGTAAAAGAAGCAATGCCTGACACTAAACTTGTTACTGGACAGAGCTCTGGAGCTGCATCAAGTCATTAGAAAGACATAACTGGAGGGAGATATAGGGAAGTCAGGTGATAAGTATGGTGTATCTATCTCACTATTTTAGCATTGCACAGTACATTGCACAGAAACATTTACCATTGGGACGGGAAGGTACCAGTGATCCTTAGAAGACCAGAGGGACTTCTGTAACACCTTTGTATTTTAGGATTTTTATAAAGCTCTGGTAGTATAATGTACCTCAAATAATGGCTACATATGAATTCTCTACCTATTCAGTTAAAGATTTAAATTGGAAAAAAAAAAAAACCACAGGGGGGGAAAAAAAAAGATTTAAATTCATTTAAATCAAATAAAGAACTACTGGTTTTACAGCAGCAATTCACAGCTGCTTACTTATATAGAAGATTTAGAACTAAATCATGGCAGCTGTCACCAATATATGGCAAACCCTTTGCTTGTTTAATTTTAAATACCTGGAATAATTCACCTTCCACAAGAAAACTGAAAAAAGAATAAGGAATAAAACATTTTTACCCATTCACACATTCTCTTTATAAGGATTCTTGTAAGGTTGACATTTTATTTCTGGGAAAGGGAAAAAAAGTAAAAACAATCTGAAAACTTAGAAATTGGTTTCTCTAACTAAAACTAAAGATCTTAGTACTGAATATATAGTATTATGTCATATGCTTTATTATTCAATATATAGAAATAATTGTTCATGTTTATGGGGAAGGAAAAATATAGTTTTATTCCCAGTAGATACTACATGATAAAAGGGGAATGATGACCATTTCTATTTCCAAAGGAAGAGAGGGAATTCAAAAATGCTATGCCATAAAATGTTAAATTCAACAATTTAATATATTTTGAGCATTTTGAACTCAGTGTTTTGAAACATTTTTAAAAGTATAGCATATATATGTAATTTTTACATGTTTAAAATGAATTGTTCAGTTGTTAAGATTTCCTTTTTAAAATTAAGATTTGCTAGTCAGACCCAAGAATTGCCTCCAGAGGGTGACCAAGTTGCATCGCTGCAAAAAATTGCATCAAAATTTAACTTTGCTTCCAACAAAAGCATGGATTTTCTAAAGTTAGTTTGAAAGAACAGTAAAATACATAATCCTTGAAAAAACTGCCATCAACCAAAGTCTGAAGAGCTCTGCAAATACTGGATGTTTAAGAGGGAGACTACCTCTAATTTGATCTTTGGGAGATCAGGGACCTTTGAATCTAGCCCCACCTCACAAAGTTGCTACTAGATCAGCAAAACTTGTCATTAGTTCATTCATTCTCCAATTATCCTCCTCACTAAAATCTATATTCCAGGGGCGCCTGGGTGGCTCAGTGGGTTAAGCCGCTGCCTTCGGCTCAGGTCATGATCTCAGGGTCCTGGGATCGAGTCCCGCGTCGGGCTCTCTGCTCAGCGGGGAGCCTGCTTCCTCCTCTCTCTCTCTGCCTGCCTCTCCATCTACTTGTGATTTCTCTCTATCAAATAAATAAATAAAATCTTTAAAAAAAAATCTATATTCCAAACATCTTGTATTAGCAGAATTTGGCTTTGCATTTCAATGGACTTAGATTCAAAAGTCAGCTCATCAACTGGTTGATATATTATCTTGTAAACAGAATTTCATCTGAAGAATGAGGTAAATAATATCTTCCTCATGTGTCATGGTTTTGTGAGAATTAAATGAGATAAATGTGGAAAACACCACAGTGACTGGTGTGTAAATGTTGCATTTTGCCCATTTCTTTTGTTTCTATCTTTTTTCTCCCTCCTTCACATTGAGAAAGAGAAAAATAGGATCTAATTAGGTCATTCACTTCAGTGTTTTAATGACATGTTGGTATTTCATTACTTGTTCCAAAAATATCTTTTTAAAAATCTCATAGAAATAAAATAGTGATTAAGTTGAAATAATTGATATTTCTCAATCCCCAGGCAGAAATATATCTAACAAATTTTATAGATTTGTTATTCCTTGACTCGGTAATGGTTGCAATAAATAAAGAACTATTTCTAGTTGCGGAATCCATCCAGTTGGGTCTTACCTTGTACCAATGGATTATTATTTCTACTTATTTCATCCTTATTAAAGCAACATCCCTGAGAACATTAGTTGAATTTACCTTGTCACAGCTCTTTCATTTTATTCCTGACCTATATCTAACCAGCAAATAATTACTTTTGATTCTTCTTAAGAAGTTTCTCAAAAGAAACTACATAATCTACTATAGATTATGTTTTTATAAAATAATCTTCCTGTGGGTATCCCTAATTTTAGTCACGGACCAAGATGGCCTTAATGTTTGCATCAGTTTGACTGAACTTTAGACAATTTTCCTCTTGACTGTAGGGCCCTAACTTCCCTTTTCTGAATACATTTACTTTTAAAAAGTTAGAATTGTAATTTTTTTCTCTGCCCCTTTGGGATGAACATTTTCTCCCAGTAACCTGATACTTGTACAACCCAGGAATATCTTTCTTAAGAACCTGGGAGCCATCTCTTTGAAATATAATCTTTGAGAAAGATCGGAAACCTACTTCCTGGTTTCTGTGGGGAGTATGGGAGCCTAACTTTGGTAAGGGCCAGTTAGCAAACATGGACAGTCTTATCACATTGACCACCCCGACTCTTCCCCAATATTGTCTACTTTTCCCCTATAGCTTACCCTGGCACTTAAAATCTTTCCTGATTTTTGTTTCAGCAGAGTTGAGTTCAGTTTCTCTCCCTTATTGCAATAGTCATGATTGCTATTGCAATATTCTTGAATAGACTCTTTTTGCCTGTTCAACCATCTGGTATAATTTTTCTTTGAAGTAACTCCATCACCAACCCTAAACTGCCTAACAAGTTCAGATTAATCTCTTCATTTATTATTTTTTCATCATGATAAGTATTCCTTTAATCTCTATCACCTGTTTCATCCATCCCCCTATCCTTTCCCCTCTGGTAACCATATTTGTTCTCTATAGCTAAGAGTCTGTTTCTTGCTTTGCCTCTCTTTTCTTTACACATTTGTTTTGTTTCTTAAATTCTGCATATGTGTGAGGTGGTATTTGTCTTTCTCTGACTTCTTTTGCTTAATATTATACTCTCTAGCTCTGTTCATGTTGCAAATGACAGGATTTCATTCTTTTTATGGCTGGATAATATTCCACATCTTCTTTATTTATTCATCAATCGATGGGCACTTGGGCTGCTTTCATAGCTTTACTATTGTAAATAATGCTGCACTAAACAGCAGGGTGCATGTATCCTTTTGAATTAGTGTTTTTGTAATTTTTGGGTGAATACCCAGTAGTGGGATTACTGGATCATAGGTTAGTTCCATTTTTAATTTTTTTTTTTTTTTTTGAGGAACCTCCATTGTGTTTTCAAAATTGGCTGTACCGGTTTTCATTCCCACCAGCAGTGCACTGGTGTTCCTTTTTCTCCTCATCCTCACCAAGACTTGTTTCTTGTGCTTTTTATTTTAGCCATTATGGCTATGAAACTTTAAATCACTCTATATTTCTTATGGCATAAAGCCCACCACTGGAGCTCCTCCACAGTCTTGGAACTTCCAAATTCATAAGTCTTATCTTCTAATTCCTGACTTCCTTTCTTAAATAAAATAAGTTTATTACCTTTCCAAATGTGGCTAATACTTCCCCAGTATGAGATTTTTATGTCTTTTCTAACTTTTTTAATATTTGAAAATTTTTTATAGCATCTGTCCATATATAAGAACTAAAAAAATGTCACCTCAACTTTTTGCAAATAGGAAATTTAATGTAGGAAATTAATAACACCATTGATGAAGTTAAGAAGGACCAGTGAAATAATGAAGTGATTAGCAGGAACATGAACCTACTTTTACTGGAAAGACAAAATCAAGGAGTAGGTTGAATGAATGAATGTTTATTTGAGATCTTTCTTTTTTCTTATTGAAGATGTTTATCACTATAAACTTCCCTCTTAGAACTGTTTTTGGTGCATCCCAGAAGTTTTTTGGTGTGTTGTATTTTTATTGTCATTTATTTAATACATTTTAAATTTTTCTTTATTTTTTGACACATTGTTCAAATTGTTCACATTGTTCAAATTGTTCACATTGTATTTAATTTCCACATATTTGTATTTTCTAGTTTTCCTCCTGGTATTGATTTCTAGTTTCATACCACTGTGTTTGGAAGAGATACTTGGTATGATTTCAGTTTTCTTAAATTTGGGAAGACTTGGGGCGCCTGGGTGGCTCAGTGAGTTAAAGCCTCTGCCTTCAGCTCAGGTCATGATCCCAAGGTCCTGAGATTGAGCCCCGCATCGGGCTCTCTGCTCTGCAGGGAGCCTGCTTCCTCCCCTCTCTCTCTCTCTGCTTGCTTCTCTGCCTACTTGTGATTTCTCTCTCTCTGTCAAATAAATAAAGTCTTTAAAAAAAAATTTGGGAAGACTTGTTTTGTGACCTGTCATATGTTCTATGCTGGAGAAGGTTTTCTGTGTGCTTGAGAAGAATGTGTATCCTGCTGCTCTTGGGTGGAATGTTGTGTATATGTAACTTAGATCCATTTGTCTGCAGTTAAAGTCTAATGTTTTCATACTGATTTTCTGTCTGGATGACTTATGTATTTCTGAAAGTGGTGTCTTGAATTTCTCTGCTATTACTGTGTTGTTGTCTATTTCCTCCTTCTGATCTGTTAGTATTTGCTTAATATATTTAGATGTAGTGCTGTTGGGTTTTTTATATATATATATATATATATATATATATATATATTTATGATTGTTATATCCTACTGATGAATTTATTCCTTTATCATTATATAATGACCTTCATCACTCGTTACTGCTTTTTGCTTAATGTTTAATTTGTCTGATATAAGTATACCTACCCCTGGTCTCTTTTGGTTGCCATTTCTTTTTTTTTAGCTTTAAGATTATTTATTTATTTATTTGACAGACAGAGATCACAAGTAGGCAGAGAGGCAAGAAGAGAAAGAGAAGGAAGCAGGCTCCCCGCAGAGCGGAGAGCCTGATGTGGGGCTCTATCCCAGGACACTGGGATCATGACCTGAGCTGAAGGCAAGGCTTTAATCCACTGAGCCACCCAGGCACCCTTAGTTGCCATTTCAATGGAATATCTTTTTCTATCCCTTTACTTCAAGCTTATATGTTTCCTTAAAGCTGTCTCCTCTAGGTAGCATAGAGGTAGGTCGTGTGTGTGTGTGTGTGTGTGTGTGTGTGTGTATTTAATCTTTCTAGGCACTCTTTGCCTTTTGATTGTAGAATTTAGTTCATTTACATGTAGACTTACTATACACGGGTGAGGACTTCTATGTTTTGTAGTTCCCCAGTCCCTTTTCCTTCTCTTGCTCTCTTCTCTTGTGAATTGATGATTTTCTGTAAGTAGAATCCTTTGTTTCCCTTTTCTTTTCCTTTTGTAAAACTACTGTAGGCTTTTGCTTTGTAGTTACCATGAAGTTTACATAAAACATCTTATAGATATAGCAGTCTATTTTATGATGATAACTTTGATCATAAACAAAAATGCTACCCTTTATTCTCCCTCTTATATTTTTGATGCCACTGTTCCCTCTTTTTGTATTCTATTCATTGATAAGTTATTGTAGCTATAGTTATTTTAATAATCTTGTCCTTTAACCTTTATAGTAGATTTAATTGGTTAACACAATACCATATCACAGTATTGGAATGTTCTGAATTGTCTATATACCACATACACTTTACCAGTGTGTTGTATATATTCATATGTTTTCATATTACTAATTAATGTCCATTGATTTCATCTTAAAGAACTACTTTAAGCATTTCTTATAAGGCAAGTCTAGTGGTGATGAGCTCTCTCAGCTTTTATTTGGGAAAGTTTTTATCTTTCTTTTATTTCTGGAAGATAGCTTTTCTCCCATAATTCAAAAATAATTTCTTTTGATGATATCTTATGGATCATATAGACTTTCCCTTCATTATTTTGTTGTTGTTATTGTTCTTCCCTGACTGGGTAATTTTAAAAGCTCTGGTCTTCTTTTTTTATTTTTATTTTTATTTATTTAAGTGGAGGAGAGAGCACAAGTAGGGGGTGTGGCCAAGGGAGAGGGAACAACTGAAAATAGAAAGGCTGAATTTTTTCAGAATTTTCCTGCTCAAATCTGGTTATATTGCCAAAGGCCAGTTTGCAATGTGAATACACATTTGGGTTCATTCACCTCATCTATAAGCTGCCACAATAATCAGTTATGAGCCAGAGCTATTCTTTCTTTACAGTGATAGATACCATAACTCCTTGAGTCACCTAATTTTCCTGTTGGTACAGTTACAATAGATTTGGAAGTACAGAGAGCAAAACAGTACTCAGATGGACTAACTGTGCAAATGGTTGTATAATAGATTGGAGGCACAAGAAGAGGGGAAAGCCTCTGGGTTTGTGACTCTAATTTCTCAGGTAGAAAGCAGTAGCCTGTGTCAGAGGGGCTGAGTAGTGGAAATATGTCAGACAGAAAGTTACATTTGGTCCTTGATACAGATGAACTTCCCTTGTTTATGGTATATTAGATGTCACTTTGTTTTTTTTTAAATAGTTCTGTGTTTTATAGGATTGCTATCTGAGGCAGCTGGTGGGAGTAGAAAAATATTTCAGGAGGTAATAGAATTTTTGAATTATATTGCGACTAATATCAAGTGGTGTTATTTTGTATGGAAGGATAGAAAAAGTTTATGAATCAATGTCACTGTATTCAAGTGGGGATCCTGGTTGTTCTAATTATAGGAAAGATAACATGTACATATGATGGATTTGCATGTTAACTTGTGGAGATGGGGATGAAAAAAATGATAGGAAATAAAAGCAAAATTTGGAAATTTCTTAAATAACCCATAAAGTAAAGTATTTGTGCCTTTGTGTTTATAGTCCTGAAGGGCAGTTTTAATGTGAGACCATGAGAAGCATTGAATTAGACCAAAGAAAGCAGCCAGCCACAGGAATGTGTACAACCAGAGATTTTTTTTTTTTAAAGATTTTATTTATTTGACAGACAGAGATCACAAGTAGGCAGAGAGGCAGGCAGAGAGAGAGGGAAGGGAAGCAGGCTCCCCGCCAATTGGAGAGCCTGATGCGGGGCTCGATCTCAGGACCCCGTGGTCATGACCTGAGCGGAAAGCAGAGGCTTAAACCCGCTGAGCCACCCAGGCGCCCCTACAACCAGAGATTTTGATTTTGAAACGATTCTGTCTTTATAATAATTGTTAAATACTTAGCTATGGTAAATAATTCTAAAGTATTTCTGCTTTTTTCTAAGATTCATCTTACATTCTTTTATTTACTAAACCTCTATATTCTTTTTTTTATTTTCCCACATTTTTTTTAAATTTTTGTTTTATTTATTTATTTATTTATTTTCAGCATAACAGTATTCATTATTTTTTCACCACACCGAGTGCTCCATGCAATCCATGCCCTCTATAATACCCACCACATGGTACCCCAACCTTCCACCCCCCCCACTTCAAACCCCTCAGATTGTTTTTCAGAGTCCATAGTCTCTCATGGTTCACCTGCCCTTCCAGTTTCCCCCAACTCCCTTCTCCTCTCTAACTCCCCATGTCCTCCATGCTATTTGTTATGTTCCACAAATAAGTGAAACCGTATGATAATTGACTCTCTCTGCTTGACTTATTTCACTCAGCATAATCTCTTCCAGTCCCATCCATGTTGCTACAAAAGTTGGGTATTCATCTTTTCTGATGGAGGCATAATACTCCATAGTGTATATGGACCACATTTTCCTTATCCATTCATCTGTTGAAGGGCATCTTGGTTCTTTCCACAGTTTGGCGACCATGTCCATTGCTGCTATAAACATTGGGGTACAGATGGCTCTTCTTTTCATGACATCTGTATCTTTGGGGTAAATACCCAGGAGTGCAATTGCAGGGTCATAGGGAAGTTCTATTTTTAATTTCTTGAGGAATCTCCACACTGTTCTCCAAAGAGGCTGCACCAACTTGCATTCCCACCAACAGTGTAAGAGGGTTCCCCTTTCTCCACATCCTCTATTTATTTATTTTTTATTTATTTTCAGCATAACAGTATTCATTGCTTTTGTACCACACCCAGTGCTCCATGCAATACGTGCCCTCTCTAATACCCACCACCTGGTTCCCCCAACCTCCCACCCCCCCACCACTTAAAACCCCTCAGATTGTTTTACTAAACCTCTATATTCTTAACATAAAGCATTAGATTTTTTTTATTGCCATAAAGATTAAACAAGATAATAAATGTGGATACTCCAAACACAAAGTCTGACGCACAATATATATTAAATATATTGCTGGATTTGAATAAAAATTTTCCTTGATCAGACATGACATAATCTGTTATTCAAAAAGTTGAAGGCAAAAATGTGACCACCCATTTCCCTGAGTTCCAAACTGATTATTATTATTTTCCCATGGAAGAGCTTTCATTCTCAAGCCTTTGTGTATTGATCTTACAACCCTCCAAAGAGCAGCTTTTTATAACGTGACTCCATTGTAAAGTGAAATAATTTTCCAGCACCTATTTTGTATGTCCTACTGGCTATTGAGCTACAGAAGTGGTAGAAGGGAGACCTGAAAATATAGATTAAGGATCATCAACATATAAGAGATAATTAAATACATGAAAATTGGTGAGGTCCATAGGAGTAGAACATAGGTTTATTACAGTATTTGGGAGCTGTCTGAGCAGGAAGAAGAGTGAAGGTGGAATATGGTGAGAATTAAGTACTAAAGAAGCCAAGGGAGAAAATATTTTTTAAAAAAGATATGGGATTAATTATACTACTTACCAACTAACTTATTCTGGATACTTCCTGAGTACATGAGAGATATCATTTATTGAATTATCTATGGATTGGTGGGACATGTAATTTTGGCCAGTGATGTATGAGTGGACTTAACATATGTCACTTGTACGGTGGAACAATTAACCATTGTGAGACATTACAGAGTTCTGCTTTCCATCTAGTTTGGCAAATGGCAGTGTTCATGATGATGGCTGTTCCTCCATCTTGAGTCCCTGAATGAGATGAGAGAACCTCTCTCCCTCGTTGCCCAAGTAATCCATGATGGTCTTATTTCATGAGAAAGAAATAAATGTACTGTTTTAAGTAATTAGAGATTTTAATTAGTTGCAAGTGCACACATCTTAGCTTATTTACTTATTCTGATCACAGTTGATGGTGGAAAATGGTTCATTTAGCAAGAATGAAAGATATGTGAAAAAGGATGCAAGGACATTGAATTTAGCTTATTAGATACATTAATATCTATCTGCTTACCTATACATATATACATATATGTATGTATATATATGCATATATATTATATATAACTCTATGTAAAGAGACATATAAAACTATACATATATAGCTATATAAAGAGAGACAGAGGGAGAGAAAGGGAGGGAGGAAGGGATAACATTTTGTGCATTTTTTTGTATTATGAGGAAAGCATAAATGAGCATGTTATGGAGGAAATGAATGATGAAGAGATTCGTAGACTTTCATCTGAAATGTTTGGTGATAAAAGGAGTAAAGTTACAGAACATTAGAGGAAGCATCAGAAGGAGGTAAGATGTTCATTTTTTTTTTCTTCTGAAGAATGAGAAGATGAGTAATTATGGATCATGGATGAGGGAGAGATACAGGGAGAGTGGGTGGATGGTGCTCGAATAGGATGAGTGAGTGGGTAAGGTTTTAAGATTCAGGATTGGATAGAATGGGTTTGAAATCAGAGATGGGTTACTTAGGTTTATTCAGGAAGAGTGATGCCCCTTTCTTTACTAGTAGAAGGAAAATAAAAGAGAAGCAAGAATATGTTTAGTATTAACATCTAAATGGCATCTTACATTTTATCAGGGAAGGTTGGCAGATTTTAGATCCTGTGATAGAAATGCTAATCACTATCATTATTCTGGCATAATGCATTCTGTGGACAGCACCCCTTCTGTTCTCACTGTTTTCGGATCCTCCCACACAGAACTTCTCAACTTTTGAAGCAACCTTTCTCAGAGACATTTGCCATGTGTAGTTCATACTCTGAGTTTAAAAAGGACAAAATTATATTCAGAGCAGCTAACAATTTGCAAAGGGTCTATCACCTTGAAAAGAATAATTTGCCATTAGCCCAAAGTTTACCTAATAAATTGATTTCTATTGTGAGAGGAAGAATCTGTGGGAGCAAAATTATAGAGGGAAAAGTCACTTAAGTCTATCTAATACCTTGATGTGGAAATTAGACCAGTGTGTAACTCAGAAATTACATATAAATGCCAAAGTCTAAACCAGGGGTTCTCAAATATTGGTGCGCATCAGGATCATCCAGTAAGCTTGTTAAAAATGCAGGTTTTGGGGAACATGCTGAAATTTCCTCTGTCAGAATATTGAAAGGAGAGGTCCAAACTTTTGTCCAAGTGTTGTCTGGTTCTGAGTAGAGGGCCTGTACTACTTAGGGACCAAAAAAGCCAGGATCATAGACCACAGGGTGTTAAAATCCGAGAGGGATCTTTGTGTTTGTCTATCAAATCTTCACATTTTATTAATGTGGAGACTGGGGCTTAAAAGGTATATGAATTCTTTTTATGGTCACAAAGTGGCGTACAAGGGCTAATGATGGAAGATATTGACTTCATCTTCTGTGTTTAACTTTGGTTATACTCATATGACTTTTTTTTTAAGATATTATTTATTTATTTGTCAGAGAGAGAGAGCAAGAGCGAGCACAGACAGACAGAGTGTCAGGCAGAGTCAGAGGGAGAAGCAGGCTCCCTGCAGAGCAAGGAGCCTGAGGTGGGACTCGATCCCAGGGCACTGGGATCATGACCTGAGCCAAAGGCAGCTGCTTAACCAACTGGGCCACCCAGGCATACCCTCATATGACTTTCGTCTGCTGAAATTATTCTACCATCTTCCTGGAAAATGTTATTTTTTGTATTTCCAGACATTCGGTTTTTTCTCTGAGTGTTTTAATTTACAAGGGAAAAGGAAAGCTACCTAAGTTTGTGGGTTGATTTTCTGAATTGTATATATTTGTAAAAGGGGCAAATTACCCATGTATGTGGAAAGACTTGAAGTACTACTCTCTGAAATATAGGTACTTGCTCTTTGCCCTGTGTTCCCACCCAACCTCATGAACAAAGTTTATTTCCTCCAGAAGAAATTAATTTGGGGGTGTAAGTAATTTCTTTTTACTGTGGTTCTTTAAAAGACTGCTGTTTTGGAAAGAGCTGATTCATTATCTTACCAGTAGCTTCACAAAACAAATAGGTTTTTGATTGTTTCCTTTTGTGATTAGAAGGCTTCAGGGCAGAAAAAAAACTGCTAGAGACCTTTTATTTGAGGGGGAAAATATATTGATACTACAAAAAAGGGGATTGAAAGACAACTAAAGATAGCTTATTGAACAATATTTCTGGGGATTGGCTCAGGAAGTGCCTCACAAAACAGTATAGAGGAGTCAATGAGAAGGGCCTGCCACTGATTATTTTCCACCCTTTTCACCATCAAATGAGAAGTTAAACTTAAGTCAACATGTTTATAAACAACTCCATATATTAAATCCCTTCTATTTGAAATACCTAGCGATTACGTTCTTATTTGCTTGGAACCTATACTGCTATAATAACTCTATTAGGGGATACATTCCAAATTTTGATAAAGAGAAAAAATGGTTATTATGTATTATTACTCCTGTTTAATTCATTGATATTTTTGTATTGGAGTATTTAACTTGTTTTTTTTTAAAGATTTTTATTTATTTATTTGATAGACAGAGAGAGATCACAAGTAGGCAGAGAGGCAGGCAGAGAGAGAGAGGGAAGCAGGCTCCCCGCTGAGCAGAGAGCCGGATGCGGGGCTCGATCCCAGGACCCTGAGATCATGATCTGAGCTGAAGGCAGAGGCTTAAACCACTGAGCCACCCAGGCGCCCCTAACTTGTTGTTTTAAAAAAATTTCTCATGGACTATAATGCTATAAACAAAAATTAAAATATAAACTATCGACTAGAAGAAAATCCAGGATTTAGTTAACAGCTTTAAATAAAGCCTGCATGTCAAGAAAAAAATTAGTGAATTGGGGTATTTGACCTTAAAGCATCAATGATACACTATTTTTTATTTTTCATTACATTGACAAAAATGAAAAAGAATGTCACATTCAGTCTTGGCAAAGCTGTGGAGAAATGTGCATTCTCATATACTTTTTGAGAGCATGTGGATTGGCCTGTCATTTTTTAATGGGGGTTAGCATCAAGTACTAAAATTTAAAATGTCTACAACTTTGATATGGAAATGGCATGTCTGGGAATACATGCTTAAAAACCCTTGCATTTGCACAGACCTGAACAATTAGAGTTAAATAAATTTATGGTGTATTGGTACTATGGAATACTAAGCAATTATTTAAAAGAGTTTTATATACTAAAATAGAGAGCCCCAAGACTTGTTTTATAAAAACCTAGTAAAACAATAAGTAGTATTATGGGTCTGTTTATGATTTTGCCAGTTTATATTTTGCTAATATATTGTACTATGCCATATGATACTAGAAAATAAGGATATTTAGGATGGCACTGTAATGAATGCTGTTGCACATTGCCCAGCATTCTGTTTAAAATGGATAGACTTTCCCCCACTTCGTGGCTTCTCAGTGGGTGGGCTGCCTGCCTACAGCTGTAGCCTCTCAGTCTTTTCTGGAACTTGCTCTTGTTGAGAGTCCTGCTTCATTCAAGATCACAGGGCCTGCATGCAATGACCAATCATTGCCAGGGTAGAAATGCTCTGTTTCTTACTGCAATTCAGGAAATCGCTGAAGGGTCATCCCAGATTTCTCTATGCATTTAGCTGCCCCCTTGATTGAGACTATATTGTAGCCCACCTTCCCTCTCTGACCACTCCTACATTCTTCATTCCTTTTTGCAGATGTTGATCCTGGAAGTACTTCCTAATAAACCTCTTACGCAGCAATATCTGTTTAAGGATCTGCTTCCCCGAGAACCCAATCTATAACACTCATAATTTATTAAGAATGTGCATTTTTTCTGAGGTAAATTTATTTTTGTTTTTTCAAGTTTTTATTTAAATTCTAGTTAGTTAACATACAGTGTAATATTAGTTTCAGGTATATAATACAGTGATTCAGTATTTCCATGCATCACCTGGTGCTCATCACCAGTGCACTCCTTAATCCCTGTCACCTATTTAACCCATCCCCCTCCCTCCTCTCTGGTAATGTTTGTTCTTTATAGTTAAGAGTGTTTCTTGGTTTGCCTCAATCTCTCTTTTTTCCCTTTGCTCATTTGTTTTTTTAAAAAATTCCACATATGAGTGAAACCATGTGGTATTTGTGTTTCTCTGACTTATTTTGCTTTGCATGATACTCTATAGCTCCATCCATGTTTTTGCAAATGTCAAGATTTCATTCCTTTTTATGGCTGAGTAATATTCCATTGTATTTATACCACGTCGTCTTCATCCATTCATCTATTGATGGACACTTGGGCTGTTTTCATAGTTTGGCTATTGTTGATAATGCTGCTATAAATATCAGGATGTATGTATCCCTTTGAATCAGTGTTTTTGTTTCCTTTGGGTAAATACCCTGTAGTGCCCTTGCTGGACCATAGGGAAGATCTACTTTTAACTTTTTGAGGAACCTCTGTACTGTTTTCCTTTCTGCTGAGGTAAATTTAAATGAATGGGGAAAAGAGGACTTATAATTTTTGTTACTATATTGACACCTGACCTTGAGCTTCTATGTATACATGTAAGGTATGTCATACTCTGAGTATGTGTCACAATCTATCAGTATAAATGCCATCATTTTCTCATTTTAAAAATAGTCCAGTAAATGAATTCTACTTCGAAATTTTAAATTTCAAGTAAATGAAGTAGAATTTACTTAAACAATAACACTTTACCTTATTATTATTAATATTATTATTTTTTAAAATGCTTTATTTCTTTTCAGTGTAACAGTATTTATTGTTTTTTGCACCACACCCAGTGATCCATGCAATCTGTGCCCTCCCTAATACCCACCACCTGGTTCCCCCAACCTCCCCCCCGCACCCCTTCAAAACTTGTACCCTGAATTTGGCACTTCAGAGTCTTCCTCAAGATTTTTTATAAACTCTTACAGATTTTTAAGTCTTCCTTGACATTTAATTTCTGCTCACCCAAAAGCTTTGGTTCCTGCATATTTCCCCTACCAGTACTGACCCAACCACTCTTAGGTCTTGCCATTCAAGTTGGTTCACTTTCACCACTTCACCAGCCTCCTCCTTCTTTTCTTTTTTTAAAAAATGATTTTATTTATTTATTTGACAGAGAGAGAGAGAGATCACAAGTAGGCAGAGAGTCAGGCAGAGAGAGAGAGAGATGGGAAGTAGGTTCCCTGCTGAACAGAGAGCCTGATGCAGGGCTCGATCCCAGGACCCTGAGATCATGACCTGAGCCGAAGGCAGAGGCTTAACCCACTGAGCCACTCAGGTGCCCCACCAGCCTCCTTCTTATCTAAAAGCAGCAACACAAACTGTTATGTGGAATAGGTTTTGTGGTTATGGAGAGTACAAAATAGCATGGAATAGTAATTCACCTACATTTAAAGGTAAATTGCTGTTCTTTGACTATTTCTGCTACTGATATGTCTCTGTGGCCGTTTTTCTTCCATAAACTGTATTTTGACTTCTTTTCTGTATGTTCTGGGGCTCTCCAAACCCTGAAATCTTAGTTTGTCAAGAACAGATTCTAAAACTTACTACTTGATTTTTAAAGTAATCCTAGCTCTCAACCTCTACCCTTGGATATTTTAGAAATTTCAGTCTCTGTACCCCAATGTTTATAGCAGCAATGGCCACGGTCGCCAAACTATGGAAAGAACCAAGATTCCCTTCAACAGATGAATGGACAAGGAAGATGTGGTCCATATACACTATGGAGTATTATGCCTCCATCAGAAAGGATGAATACCCAACTTTTGTAGCAACATGGACGGGACTGGAAGAGAGTATGCTGAGTGAAATAAGTCAAGCAGAGAGAGTCAATTATCATATGGTTTCACTTATTTGTGGAGCATAACAAATAGCATGGAGGACAAGGGGTGTTAGAGAGGAGAAGGGAGTTGGGGTAAATTGGAAGGGGAGGTGAACCACGAGAGACTATGGACTCTGAAAAACAATCTGAGGGATTTGAAGTGGCGGGGGGGTGGTGGGAGGTTGGGGTACCAGGTGGTGGGTATTATAGAGGGCACCGCTGGGTGTGGTGAAAAAATAATGAATACTGTTTTTCTAAAAATAAATAAATTGAAAAAAAAAAAAGAAATTTCAGTCTCCTTCAATGTGTCTCAGTTAAGAATTTGGGCAGTATAATGCATATTAAGAGCATAAGGCATTACATTTTTTTTGTAACATGAGATTGACATTTTTTAGTCTGTCTTTCAAATTCAATCTGATGAGCTTCATAAATTAATAATTTTCATACAAGTATAAATATAAACATTTGATTTAAGGGGTCTTTTACATGACTACATAATCCTAGCCTAACGCTCTATCTTCCACATTTCTGGATCACCTGTTATAGATAGTTACCATAACCTTGTTGCTTAAAGTATAAAAGCCAACTACTCTCCATTGAAATAAATTATTTCTTTAGTGAATTGCAGAGCTGTCATCTTTTTAAAACAGCTCTAATTTATCTTCATTGTTCTAGTAATTTTATTCCCTATGTACCCTAATGGTATTTGAAAAGCACACTATTGACTAATAGAGCCATTCCCCCAAACACTTATTGAGTCCCTACTATATGCCAGGCACATGGTGTTTGAAGTGTTTGGAGCACAATGTGGAACAAAACATAAAGCGTTCCCTTTTTATCTTGGAACTTAGGTTCTGGCAGATGGTTAAACTTATGATGTTCTATCTATTTATCTACTTACTTGCTACTATACTTACCAATACAATACACTTTTTATGTATGGTAGAAAGTATTAAGTTCTATGATAAAAAATATTTGATAGGTTTTGCTGATATAACTACCTCCAAATATTAATGTTTTTAGCAACACATATTATATTTCTTTTTTAAAAAATATTTTACTTATTTATTTGAGAGAGAGAGAATGAGAGAGAGAGAGAGAAGGAGTATGAGACGGAAAGGATCAGAGGGAGAAGCAGACTTTCCGCTGAGCAGAGACCCTGATTCAGGACTTGATCATGACCTGGAGCCGAAGGCAGTTGTTTAACCATCTGAGCCACCAAGGCACCCCACATATTATATTTCTTACTTTATCATCTGGAGTGTGGCTGGTTCCTGTGGCAGTGGGGAAAGAAAGTGGCAAATTAAGTATGGCTCCTGTAGGCTTCTAATCAGAACTGATCCGTGTCATTTATGCTCATTTCATTAACCAGAGTAAATCAGTTGGGCAACTTGAACTTATAAGTGAGAAGTATAGTTTTCTCGTGATCCTGAATAGAGGAAAAATACAATCTCTATAAACTGTTCTAATGACTTTTTGTGTAACGAACTGGGACATATGATGAGGACAGGTTGCATTTGTAAAGAAGTTTGTAAAGATAGGTTTAATGGAGAAGATATGATTTGAATCAAGACAGAGCAGACAAAAGTGTTGGCCATGGATAAAACTGGGGTTTGGAAACCCTGTTTTTTTAAAAAACAATTTTTCCAGATTTAGGAAACAGTCAGTGTAAAATCATCAGGTAAAAGCATGTTCAGACTATGTCAGGAACAACAAAACCAAGTGGCTGAAGTAGAATGAGCAAGATGGAGGGCAGTAGGAGATCATATCAGAGAGAAAAAGAATAAACAATAATATTTAGGGTGTTTAGGTAATAATAATAATAATAATAGTAATAATAAGGTCATAATATTTAGGGCCTTTAGGTCATAAGCCTGGCCTTTACTTCAAGTGAAATGGAGAGTCATGAGATCTTGACTTTCTTGTAGACTGGGCCTCTTTCTCATCTATCAGGTCTTCACTACTCCTGTTATGAAAGTATTTTACTCTTTCCTTTTCCCTGATCTCTCTGCAAACACACTCATATTCTATCATCAACTCATGGTCTCCAAGTTTGTTCAGGATCCCTCTGTGGCTGCGTGTAGAAACAGTTCTGCCTTGCCAGGACTCTGCTGACCTCACTCCATTACTTAACCACTGGTACCCACCTCTCCTCTTCTTGTTATTACGTACCAAAGCATTTACACTTACTGTCCCTCATACTTTCCAAAGCCTCTGACTCAGTAATGCTGCCCTTCAAAATCAGTTTTTCTTGAAAATACCAGAGGGCACTTTTATATTTTCCATGTAATTTTCCTATGTTTTCTATACTAGGACACAGTCCATATCACTGAAAGATGCCTTTCCTTAGTGTGTGGCACAATGTAATGGTTGCCAGTTATGTTCAGAATAAAGAAGTTTTTGCTCAATATGGCAATGTTACTTTTCTGAAGCAAGACACAATAACTGATGTTTGCAGGGAGTCTTATTGCCATACCAGAAGCATACAGCTTCAAGTAAAAACAGAAATCCTTCTTAAGTATTCTCAGAAGATATCCTTGATTAATACATCTGTTAGTCTGTTTGGGCTAGTGTAAAAAAAATATCCTAGACAGGGTGGCTTATAAACAGTACAAATTTTACTTCTCATAGTTCTAAAGGCTGGGAAAGTCTAAGATCAAGGCACTAAGAGATTCAGTGTCTGGTGAAACCATGCTTTGTGGTTCATAGATGGCCATCTTTTTCTGTGCCCACAAATGGCAAAGGGGCAAGGCAGGTCTCTGGGCTTTAATAGAACGGCACTAATCCCATTCGTGTAGGCTCTACCCTTGTGGCCTATTCACCTACCCAAGGCTTCACCTCCTAATACCATTACTTTGGGGTTTAGGGTTTCAGTATAAGAATTTTGGAGAGACACAAACATTCAGTCCATAGCATTCTGCCCCAGCCCTTACTCCTTCCAAAATTTTAGGTCCTTCTCACATTCAAAATAAAATCATTACATTCCAACAACCCTAAAAGTTTTAACTCATTCCATCAACAACTCTAAAGTCTAAAATTTAAAGTCTCATCTAAATCAGATACAAATGAGACTCAAAGTATGATTCATCCTGGGACAAATTGCTCTCTAGCTATGAATTTATGAAACCAAATAAATGATGTTCTTCCAAATACAGTGGTGGTACATGCATAGGGTAGACATCTCCATTGCTAAAAGGAAATATAGGAAAGAAAGGGATAAGGGATCCCAAGCAAGTTCAAATGACAAAGCAAACTCTATGAGATCATAAGGCTCATAAGTAATCCTCTTTACTTGATGTTTTGCCTTCTAGGCTTAGCAGGATGGCCCAGGAGTGGCTCTCAGTAGGTATCCTGTGGCCTTTTTGTGCTTGAGTTTCAAGTCTATGGCTCTGTGTGGCCTCATCCTTTGAAACCTAAGTAGAGGCAGGCAACCATGACTGCATAGATCATATAATCTGTGTGCCAATAGAGATGGCACCACATGAACACCACCAAAATTTGTCACTTGTGCTTTCTGGACGGGTGGCTATGGAGGTGTGTACTATACCCAGGCCTGCTGGGACATACACAAGCAGACAGAAGACCACTGGGCTAGAGTACGTGGAATAGAGCCTGGGATGTGAGCCAGTGCCAGGCAGCATGACCATGGTCCCACAGGCATTGGTGAATCTTCCTTTGAAACCACTCTGGCCTTTGGCCTTTCCACTCTGTGCCTGTGTCCGGAGTGGCAGCTCTTCTTCTTCTTTTTTTTTTTTTTTTAAGATTTTATTTATTTATTTGACAGACAAGAGATCACAAGTAGGCAGAGCAGCAGGCAGAGATAGAGGAAGGGAAACAGGCTTCCTGCTGAACAGAGAGCCTGATGTGGGGCTTGATCCCAGGACCCTGGGATCATGACCTGAGCAGAAGGCAGAGGCTTTAACCCACTGAGCCACCCAGGCGCCCCAAGCGGCAGCTCTTCTGAACTCTGATTTGCATTCAGTCATTTTTCCATTGTTTGGGAGAATAGCTGCCAGCTTCTGTTGAGATGGCTGATGCACTTTAATCTTCTTTTGCTTGGCCACACCCTTACTGTTCTACTGTTCTTTCCTGACCATGCTTTCTCATTTTTTTTTTTTTTTTACAAATACATAGCGTGAGGATTTTCCAAATCTTTGAATTCTGTTTCCTTGTCACTTAACAATTCCATCTTTAGGTCATTTCTCACTTCTCATATTTTATTCTGAGCAGTCAGGAAGAGCCAGCTTGCAGCTTGTTTAGAAAAAGCTTTGGCTAAATATCTATAATATCTAAATATCCAATTTCATCATTCCCAAGTTCTACTTTCCACAAAACACTAGAACATGAGCACGATTCAGACAAGTTCTTTGCCACGTTGCCATTTTGTGACAGATCATCTTTTATCCAATTTCAATGACATGTTCCTCATTTCTGTCTAAAACCTCATCAGAATGACCTTTATCATCTATATTTCTACCAACATTCTGTTCAGGATTATTTACATGTTCTTTAAGAAGATTGAAGTCTTTTTTACAGAAGACAGAGCTCTTACCAGAATCATCTTTAAAGTCCATTTATGCAGTGTAGACATTTTCCAGTATAAACTTTAGAATTCTTCTAGCTTCTACATTTTTTAGTTCTAAAACCAATTCCAAATTTTTAGGTATTACAACAGCATCCTTACTTCTTGGTCCCACTTTTTATCTTAGTCTGTTCTGTTGCTATGACACCTTAGACAAGGTGGCTTATAAACAATAGAAATTTATTTGGCACCATTCTGGAGGCTGAGAAATTTAAAATAAAGTTAAGAGCAGAGTCCTTGTCTTGTGAGGGCTCACTTTCTGGTTCTTTGAAAGCCATCTTCTCACTGTGCCCTCATATGATGGAAGGGGTGAGGGAGCTCCCCTGGGTGTCTTTTATGAAGGTACTAATCCCTCATGAGCACCTTACCTTCATCATCAAAACAACCAAAGACCGCATCTCCTAGTAACATCACATTAGGGGTTAGCGTTCCACATATGATTTGGTGGTTGTGGGGGGAGATAAACAGTCTATAGCAATATCTAAGCACAGTTTCTAGAGGGAGAGAATATCTGGGTTTGAATCCTGACTCTGATACTTACTAGATTTGTGTTCTTGAATTCTCCTCAGTTTCCTTGCCTCTTAAAAAACAAATAGGATATATCGTACACGTATTGCTGCCTGGCATGTAGTAAGTGTTCCATAAAGTAACTTTTATTATTCATGCTCATGGAGTCAGTGTCCATGTAAAGGCCCTAGACTACCCCTGATTTAGTGGAATGATCTGAAGCCTAAGCTTTCTTTAGTCATAGACAGTCTCCTGGTTTTCTTGGGATTTATTTTATACTGCTATTCCTGTGAGAGAAATCCCATAATAAATTGAGTGGTAGTTATTGATTTCTTGGCAACACCACTCTTCCTCTTTAGTTTCCTTATCAAAGCCTGAATGAAATGGTTGCCTCTGTCCTATCATTAGGACATTAGCATACAAAGTTCCTATTGGGTAACAAGGAATGCTTGAGCTACAGTGTGTATACTGTAAGTCAAAGCTGTCTACCTATCAGTTACAATATCAGTAAACAGACATGTTTTACACATGCCAGCTACTAGTGAAAGGACTAAGGGCCAAAGGACCATGGCTATTCTATAGCTTTTGCCAGCCGGCCTGTGGCTGCTTATATTTGGAGATTTTGCATAGAAGCCTAGAAGTCATTGACTAATTTGAGTAATGGGAACTTTAAATGACTGAAAACAAAAAATTATTTTTGGAGTTAGAGTATTTTTTGATTATATAGTTACATCAGAGATGTCTACTCTTTGGTACAGTAGAAGTATAGCATATAGAATCAATATTTCCTAAAATAAAAGTGAAGAAAATCATATTTGCTTTTGTTAAGAATTCTCAAATGTTTTCTAAAAAAGACATAGTCTGAGATTGCAAAATTTGTTCAAGAAATTATCGTGCCACTTTTATAATCAGTCCCTCAATGATTCCGTCCTGATGCCTGCCATTTGTCCTATGCATTTTTGGTCCTGGATTTCAAGCATCTGTTTGGCTGTCCCGACAGTATTGTTACAGTCTGCCCTCCTATTTATCCTTCACACATTCTTTGTGCTCTAGTGAAATTGGCCAAATCTAATTTTACCCAAACATGCTCTCTAATGTTTCTCTTCTGTGTGACTACTAACACTGCTCTCAGTGCATAAAATTCTTCCCATCCATATAACAATGTACCCAGTATTCAAAGTCTATCTCAGATATCTTGTCCTTGATACCTTTCCAGAAATCCCCTTGTAATTGATCTTTCCTTCTGCTGGAGACTGAAGTTCTACAATCTGTTGTCTGTAACTCTCTTATGGTCTGTATATCACTTTTTTTTTCTCTTCTTTCTTTCTTTTTTTTTTTTTTTTTTGGCCATACATCTACATTTTCCTTATAGCTACTTGGCTATATATGCCTAAAAGGGATTTTTTTTTTTTCGTGATCTTTGCCGATATATTTATGTTCAAGGTGAGGGGACAGGCACCTTATAATATGCCATACCTACAGGTTTCTTTGCTAAAAATGCTGCTTGAGTGGTTTTGTTTCGTGAAAAGGAAGTACCTGGGAAATCACTGCCCTTTAGCCAGCCTTGGGGCAACCCTTGGTCAGCACCCTTACAGATTTTGGATTATGGAATCCCAGCTCCCTTTCTTGTGAGGAGGTTGTGGAGGACAACTCTGAGGTAAATTTATACTCCAGAGCTATCTTGTAGTATCATGCTCTATTTACTCACTACTGGGATTTCAGATCATATCCTATATAGGCTTCTTCAAATTTCCCATTCTATTTCCCCCACTCCCTTTATAAATCACCTATACAGCAATCCCTACCTCAAGGTCTCTTTCCAGACAACTGTACCTAAGGCAGGTCCTGATGTGAAAAGCTATATCCTATTCATCCTTTTACTTCCCAGAGTTCCTAATAAAGTGCCCAGTATATAATAAATCTTTAACTATTAGCAGAATAATAAAAGAAGAAATGAATATATGAATAGTGACTTCTTTATTGGTATTTCAGAGAGAAGTCCAAGTAGTTATCTCAAAGAGTAGAAAAAGAAACTTTTAGCTACTAGCTACTGTCCTTTATCAAGTTTCCCACTAAATCTATCAGCATTTCCTCCCTTACAATTGTTCTGAAAATAAAGGGATAGCATCAGAAACATATTGTTCATCCATGCAGTAAATCTTTATTGTACATCTATTATTTATCATGGTCTCTTAGAAGGATTTTTTTATTAAGATAGTTTTACTATATTCTGTTGATGTAAATGAAACCAACGTATTCACAGCGAAATGATAATCAGTTAGGTTTTAGGACACACATTAGATCGCTCTCTTGAGAGTGATGTGACATTTCCTCTTCAGTCAATGCTCACTCATCTGGTAGTGCTGAATTCTGGAACTGGGCTAATAATTTTATTACTGTTTAATACTTCAAATATTTATTTTCTCAGAAAAGTGAGTCTTAATACAAATGTTCAATTGAAAATATAAACCAAAAATAGTTTACGTGACTCAAGTAGAGGTTTAAGGCTCTATTTAACTGATGTGTATCAAGGAGCACTTGAAGACCAAGTAACCACTCAAGTAGAAACAGAATTGCTTTTATAGGGATTGGGGAAGAAAAAGGTACTGGGACAGAATGCAGGTCTTTATTGCAAAACTCAAGGCAGGAATGGTTTTCTGGGCCTCCTGCTTAGGAACAGTGGTGCAGTTCCCTTCTTGCAAGTCAGAACAGTTCTTTTCATACTTGTTTTTATAAGTGTTGCAGTTTGTCAAAATTTAGGAGAGGAGGAAGTGGCAAAGAAAGGGGAAAAGGGAAAGAGAGGGGGAAAATATTAGAAGAGTCAAGGCTCAAGGCAAGGGAAACTGGAGTTCTTTTAAATCCTTTGTATAGGGACGCCTGGGTGGCTCAGTTGGTTGGACGACTGCCTTCGGCTCAGGGCGTGATCCTGGAGTCCCGGGATAGAGTCCCACATCAGGCTCCCAGCGCCATGGGGAGTCTGCTTCGCTCTCTGACCTTCTCCTCGCTCATGCTCTCTCTCACTGTCTCTCTCTCTCAAATAAATAAAATCTTTAAAAAAAAAATAAATCCTTTGTATAAAAACAATAAAACTGTTAAAAAATTTCAGTAGAAATATCAACAGTTATCTACCTTCAACAATATGGAAACACTGACTAATGCTCTAAGAAACTGGTTGTCATAAAACCCGATGAAAGTCTGAAAGTAGGGACTATGCGTCTGTGACTCCATAACTCTATAATATAAAAGGATATCTTGTCACTCTCTTCCATTTGTCTTATTCCATTCCATTTTGTCATATTGCATTTCTATTTGTATTTTATATTTCTATAGTATTTGAATTTAAGCTTGCATTTTCTGAATTTGTCATGTGATAGTGAAAATTTGGGTTATGTAATTACTTCCAGATATCTAATCATGTTAGTCTGTGATTCATCCTGAAAGTTAACCAAATCTGTTGACCATGTCTATTTTAATTCAACTTCACTGTAAGAGTCTGTTGAGAAATAATCTAATGATGAAAGTTCATCTAAATCATGAAAATATATTTTAATAATATCAACCCCAAGATTTTTGCATTATTAATTTTTCCTTTCATCTTTGAATGGAACAAGAATCTGCAGCAAAGTGAGATTTGCTGTCTTTACTGCACTCAGCAAACTATAGTGAGGTTTAAGTTTGAGTATTTGTACACTTTAGCTAACAGTTAAATTGATCTATTTTGGAATCACTGTAAATAGGAAAAACAGCACAGTAGTGCAAAATGTAAAGATGTTACAAAACCATCTCTTTCAAAATGGTAAATAATGATGTAAATAAAAAAGATTGATAACTGAGTGGTATCCATTTTTTATTGCATTAAATATCAGTTTGAATATATAAAAAGTTCTTAAATAATGCATCAAAAATACATTTTAGACTGCACATATGGTATTTAAATGTTAATATGATTCTGAATTAACCATAACATTTTAATGCCTCACATTAAGCATTGTAGTCTGAGAACACCAAAAGTAAAAAAAAAAAAAAAAAAAGTAAAATATGGTTTAATAATCTTTCTCTCTTGTGCATTTTGCAGTAGTCTTCGGTAGTTTATTTATTGGCAATATTACTCTTAAATATAGCTTCTTACTTAGGCTTTCAGGGCCCAAGTGCTTTCTCAAGTTCCATATTTTCCAAAATTTGTACCTCATTCTGCTAACCTATAAAATGATATTTCAGAGATCCTGAAAGCCATAGAAACAGAACATAATTGATTATGCAAATGACTTATTGGCATCAAAGTCCTAAACTTGAAGAACAGAAAAATTCTGGTATCTTCCACAAAGCTTAGTAACTGTTTTGTTTTGTTTTTCTATCTCAGTCGAAAACTGACTCTATACTTAGAAAATGTTCTGAGACTGTTTTATTCTTACACAAAAACCATGACTAGATCTGGTAATTTTATTTTTATTTATTTATCGAGTAATTTTATTATAAGAATTACTCAAACAATTGTTTGACATCACTTGAGAACAGTAGTTCCATTAAGTATTTATTTATTTATTTTCGCTTTTACAATTCTCTGTTTTGATGATTTTTTTTTAATTTTTTATTTTTTATAAACATATATTTTTATTCCCAGGGGTACAGGTCTGTGAATCGCCAGGTTTACACACTTCACAGCACTCACCAAAGCACATACCCTCCCCAATGTCCATAACCCCACCCCCCTTCTCCCAAACCCCCTCCCCGCAGCAATCCACAGTTTGTTTTGTGAGATTAGGAGTCATTTATGGTTTGTCTCCCTCCCGGTCCCATCTTGTTTCATTTATTCTTCTCCTACCCCCTTAAGCCCCCATGTTGCATCACCACTTCCTCATATCAGGGTGTTTAGATGATTTTTTAAACATAGTTTAGGGCAGAGGAACTGGAAAGACATGACTAGCCTCCAGAAAAGAAAGGAGAGTTATTAGAAAGTTAATTTTGGCATCTTGGGGATGTGTACTAGCCTTAAAAATCACTGGCTTTACTGTCAAATGTAGGTTTTCATTTTCATAAACTCAAACACAGTAATATTTAATACTCTCCTCTTTGATATGTATTTTTGGTATACTGCATTTCACCCTTTCTTCTTTCTGGACTCAACTATGGAATAAGGAACATTTTTGCTGTTGTTTTACATGCTCATTTTAGATTGGTATTAAATTTGGTTCCCAGCCTCCTAGCTCTTTTTTTTATTTCTCCAATATATCACTTGAAAAGTTAAAAAAAAGTAATAATAATAATAATAATACAAGGAGACTTCGAACATAAACAACACCTGTCAGTAAGTGCAATTATTTTCAGGAGCACACATCAGAAGTGATACTTTTTAATTTATATTGGCTGTATCATTTTGCTTCTATATTTCCATCTAAAAATTGTAAACTGGCACTAGAATGGGTAATTCTATGCTAAGAGAACTTTGAATCTTATTTTTTAGACGATTTAAAAAAGTTAAGAGTAAGCATTTACAAGACTTTGTGATATACATATGGCTGGAAAGCCTGGAATTTCTTATGATCCCCTGGTACTAACCAAATGCATAGTCAACTAGGTGTCAAGAGATATCTGCACTACCATTTTAAAGGCAAATCTGTCTTAAAATTAATTCAACATTTATTTTTATGTATTTGGTAGTATCATGAATTCAATTAAAATATTTTGAATTTCCTTTGCATTTTGAATTTCCTTCCCAAATTAATATGGGCAGCATTCATTAAGATAACATGCTTATTTTATTTTTTAAACATGCTTATTTTAAAAGTATATTTGTTTTGTTTGGGAGAAGAGTCTTCTTAAACAGTTGACTTTTTCACTGCTGAGACTTGCTCATCTTTTCTAGAGAGCAGGTAGAGATGGGATTGGGTGAACCATCCAATTCTTCAACTCATACTCTTGAAAATGCCTGAAAAATGGGTAGGAATGCCTTATGGGTACCAAGAACTTATTTTCATGGGCAACTTGCTCAACATTTGATATATATGAGGATGACTGCCTTGCCTAGGTCCATTTGTAGCTGTGTTGTGATGTCTGCTTGGCCAGAGAAAGAACCCACAGTAGTCCACTCCCACCCCCCACCTCCAATGCAACCACTGCAGATGGATTTAGGCAGATGCATACATAGCACATACTCTAGTAGTAGTCAGTCTCTCTGGTTCTTCCTTGAACAGGGTGCAGAGATGAAATTTGCAGTCATTTCAGCTCTACTCAAGGCAAAGACAGGGATAGGATGTGACCAAAACAGAGGATAGGGACCAGGGTCTGATTTCTACCAATGAGGCTACATTAGGAAAAACTACTACTAAGTTCTTTTCTGTGTTCTCTCTTAGTCTGATAGTGACATGTTAAAAGCTTAAAAGCATCATGTAGCATCGCAGTCACTGCTATATTTTGGGGCAAGGATGAAAATAAAGAATCCCTAAGGACCATGGACACAAGTTTTCTGGAAGAACTAGATAGATTGAATTCTTTAAGTAGTTAATAAATATTCAGAGTGTTTCAATTAATTCTAAAAGTATTTTAGAATTGGAATAGACAGGGACGCCAAGAAAAATTATTTCAAAAGCCTGTAATTTTCTTTGCAGAACCACATGCCTTACTCCATGTAATATTTTTTTAACACTTTTGAAATAAAGTTGTCAGTGTGGCAGGCAAAAATGGGGCAAGCAAATTCCAGTAATAATTACTCTTAAGACAAATAAACTCCAAATATTTGTTCATTTTGCCATTACAAAGTCATTTTTCTCACCCTAGTAGATGTCAAATACCTGATCAATTGAGAGTAGAAAATTTTGTCTCTGGTAACCAGAAATCATCTGACTCTCAGAAATGAGATTTTTTTTTTAGCATTCCCATTAGGGCTTTCATGTTGGCTTATTAAGACAGAATGGGCAGCTGAACAAGATTACCTGTCCCTGATAGGAAGGGAAATAAAGTTAATGATAAGACAAACCGGTTGACTATGTTCTTTAACCTTCCTCTTAAAATACGCAGCCAAGTCTCTATCTGAGGACTTAACACCATGGGGAGATTGATCAGTTCATTTTGTTGACATGGATGATTTATACTTTGACTTGAAAATTTGACTCAGGAAAGCATTTTGTAATTGTATGGGATAATTTTTCAATGGATAAAGATGGCAGAGGAGTAGGAGGACCCTGAGCTTGTCTTGTCCTTGGAGCACAGCTAGATAGTTATCAAATTATTCTGAACACCCAAAAAGTCAATCAGATGTGTGAGATAACAAAATCTGCAAGTCTTCAAATAGAAAAGTAACAACTTTTTGTGAGGTAGAAGGTGCAGAAGTTCACCTTGGGGAGATAGCTTTGGATGCTATGGTGGGGAGGTAGGCTGCTTACAGAGGCTACCACAAAGTATTAGAAGTGGTAGAGCACAAAATTTGAACTTTTAAGTTCGCTACCACTGGGGAAGTGCCTGGATTAAAAGTGCTAAGGTGGCAAAGAGGGCAGAATCCCAGAAGTGACAGGATGGTCTGAGGATACCTGGGGTTGCAGGAAAAATGGTGGCACCGAAGTGCTACAAGGTTCCCAGTATGGGAGCTGGAAAGCCGGCAGAGAGCAGCAGGTTTTGGTGCTGGCTTTGTGCTATAAACTGTAGATTGCAGTGTGGTCATGCAACTACTTTCCTAGGACCCGCTGGCAAATGTGCTATGACCCTGCCCTGGAGGAACAGTGTGGGTCCATGCTGCAAGAGTCTCTGAAATTTGGAGTTCTTGAAACTTGGTCCCACACCTGAGATAAAAATGCTTGGACACGGGAAGGGTGAATGTGGGGTTTGATGGAAACCAGAGAAACAAATCAGGTAATTGATTGCTTTTCTATGAGGACACACTGAAGAATAGGGGGTACAAATTTTCAGATCCAAGGCTAGAGCAGGGCACGGTCATTATCATACCACCCATCTACTGAAAGCCTTCAAGGAGCAAAACAGCACTACCTAGTGGAGACCAGAACCGTATACATCA